>NC_062549.1:61017758-61320788 GCF_016906955.1 Phacochoerus africanus
TGATTTCAGATTAGTAGACTATATTGTCCTCCATTATTCACATTAAAAAAAAAATGAATGTGATGAAGTTCCCATCATAGCTCAGCAGTTAGAGAACCCCACTAGCATCCATGGGGACACAGATTCGATCCCTTGCCTCACTCAGTGGGTTAAGGATCCAGCGTTGCTGTGAGAAGCGGTGTAGGTCACAGATGCAGCTCAGATCCCTATCCTGGGAACCTCCATATGCTGCAGATGCAGCCCTAAAAAGACAAAAAAAAAAATTAAAATTAAAATTAAACAATGAATTTGAGCAGCTAACCTCTGTCTACTCTTGCTGAGAGACCAGAAGACTTAATCAAGCTGAATTTTTCTAGATAGTTAAGCTTCAAAAAGTATGAAATCATGACCAATAATAAGAGTCCAGGATCATTCTGAAGAATTACGAGTTATGAAAGATGATTATAACATTTCTTATAACATTGTTTGGGGTTCATCATAATTATTTAGTAGATGAATAATGGTTCTTTGCAAACTCAGTACATTAAAAACTCCAACCTAGGATTTCCCGCTGTGGTGCAGTGGTTAACGAATCTGACTAGGAACCATGAGGTTGCGGGTTTGATCCCTGGCCTCTATCAGTGGGTTAAGGATCTGGTGTTGCTGTGAGCTGTGGTGTAGGTTGCAGATGCAGCTCAGATCCCTCGTTGCTGTGGCTCTGGTGTAGGCCGGCGGCTACAGCTCCAACTCGACCCCTAGCCTGGGAACCTCCCTATGCTGCGAAAGCGGCCCTAAAAAAGGCAAAAAGACAAAAAAACAAAAACAAACAAACAAAACCCTCCAACCTATATCAATGCTAATGTTCATGAGAAACATTATTTTGGCTGCTCATTTTCAAAGTGACAAAAAAAAAAAAAACTAGAGAATATAAGATGCTGCCATTCTAAAAGGATATTTAATAAATTTATAAATATAAAAACATCAAATAACAACCACAACATCAAATAACAACAACAACAATTACATAGGAAGGTATGTCTTTCTAGATTGATATTAAATTAAGTTTTCTGTTATTATCATAATATTCAACAGGAAACATATTATAATCATGAGCATTCTAAGAATGTGCCTATATAGGAATTCAATCTTTTTGTTTATTGTCTTTGTTTTCATCTCCTTCTGCATTATGATTCGATTTGATTTGATTTTTATTTGGGAGAGCAGGAGATTTTTTTTTTACACTAAAACCTTATTTAATTTAATTTTTATTCAGGGGAGCAGATGTTTTTGTTCCCTAAAAATTTTATCTGAATTTATAAAACAGTGCTTTTTAATAATTTCACTTTTTAAATTCTGCAGTACTGACTTTACTTATAAATAACTCTTTTAAACCAACCTGAAAGACTTCATACTATTTTTGTTTGTTTGTTTTGGATTTTTGGGGCCGCACCCATGTCATATGGAGGTTCCCAGGCAAGGGGGTTGAAATGGAGCTTCAGCTGCTGGCCTACACCACAGCCACAGCCAGCCCAGATCCGAGCCACATCTGCAACCTACACTGCAGTTCATGGCAATGCCGATCCTTATCCCACTGATCAAGGCCAGGGATCAAATCTGCATCCTCATGGATACCAGTCAGGTTCATTACCGCAGAGCTGCAGCAGAAACTCCCATATACCATTTATTTGTTTCGATGACCAGGATTGTCAAAAAAGAAGATGCACAGCATTCATTTTTACTATGGCCTTAAATTTACATTCTTCTTCAGAGAAAGGTAAAGAACTATCACTAGGGAGGAGTTCCCTTCATGGCTCAGTGGTTAACGAACCCAACTAGAATCCATGAAGATGAAGGTTTGGTCCCTGGCCTTGCTCAGGGGGTTAAGGATCCAGCATTGCCATGAGCTGTGGTGTAGGTCACAGACATGGCTCAGATCTGGCCTTGCTGTGGCTGTGGCATAGGTTAGCAGCTGCAGCTCTGATTTGACCCTTAGCCTAGGAACCTGCATATGCCATGGATGCGGCCCTAAAAAGACAAAAGACAAAAGACAAAAAAAAAAAAGAAAGAAAAAAAAGAAAAAAAGAAAGAATGAAAGAAAGAAAGAACTATCAGTGGGAAAACTTGGCTAGGCATCCCAACCATCTCTCTCTGTGGGAATGCTATGATTTCATCTATGAAATGCATTAAAGAAGGGACTCCTGAGAAAGAAAGGGAAAAATAAAAACAATTGCAATAGAGCCGACACCTTTACAAGAGGGCAGGGGGAGGGGTGGTGGAGGCAGAGAATATCACAATGCATAGGTTTTGTACATGTTGTAAATCTGAAGCCCAGGAAGACATCTGAGTGGAGAGGTCAACAAGCTGTTGCATTTGGAGGTCAGGAACTCAGGAGATGAACCTCAAATTAGTTATGCAGGTTTACCAACATTTGACTAAAGATACTAATTAAGGCCATGGGAGTATATTAGTTTGCCATGGGAGAATATGTGGAGTTAGAGGACATTTAGAGAGAGAGTCTAAGAGAACATTTAAAAACAGAGTAACTCAAGAAATAAATTTGTCAATATAAATTAAGAGTAATATAAACATTCATATCCTTTAATGAAAAAAAGTCACTTTAGGAATTTATCTACCAAACTAATCCTTAATTTAGAAAGAGTCCAATGTTTGAAAATGTGTATCATTAAGAATAATGAAAAAAAAACTCAAACAAAAATAGGAAAATGGCAATAAATATATTTAAAAATCTATTATATAGTTATTGAATTTTTATAAAAGTGCTTCTTTGCAGGGGGGGGCACAGACAACTAGTTGTCATAATAGTAAATGGAAAAGTGGACCATGAACTCACTAATCCAATGTGAGTACAACTAGTTAAAATACACACTTACACACAAAAAGACTCATAAAAATTCCCCTAGTGTTTCCCAGAATAAGATTCCTTGGTTATATCCTAATATATCTCAAACAGTCTATAAAAATCCCTATTTTTATTCCAAAAACCTACAAAAGTTTCCATATTTTATAGAAGATTGAAGTTACTTATGTCTGCATAGCGTGTACAGCCACTATTTTGATGAGTGCCTCTCTTTTTTGAGGTGTATATTGTGTTTTAACTATGGTAGGCTCTTCGGGTCTACCCAAATTTAGGTATGAACCAAGAGCTGACCAATCAGGGTCCCTATTTACATGAATATAGGTATTAAGGGATTAGCGATATTACATGGGCATGTAATTCAAATTACAGCAATAACCATCCTCAGAAACTGTGTCAGAATAACTGAGAAATGGCCTTGTATTTTATTTGGAACCATTATTATAATGTAAAGGTGATGAAAGTCTCAAGCTGCTGGTGATCATTTTTACTTGAGTTTTGAAGCCAACACAAAGGAATGCACAGTCTAGAACTGCAGAAAGAGTCCAGTTCTTTGAAGCACTGGATTCTACTTTGCTGAAATGGGCCACCTTTTACAGCTGCCGGCCTACACCACAGCCACAGCAACTGGGGATCCGAGCCACTTCTGTGACCTACATCACAGCTCACAGCAACACTGGATCCTTAACCCACTCAGTGAGGCCAGGGATCGAACCTATGTCCTCATGGATGCTAGTCAGATTCATTTCTGCTGAGCCATGACGGGAACTCCTGAAATGCATCACCTTAACCTGTTTCCATTCTACAAGGTAACAATTGGGGGAGAGGGTATACACTAGTTTGACTTGTTATCATTTACAAATGAAGAATCTAATTGTAGTGGGCTAAAATTGCAACAAAGGGCTAACCCTGAGGAATCTATGTTAGAGATCCTCTCTCCCCGATTCTAATCCAATGACATTAGATCGAAGACCCGATGGAGAGCGGAAGGCACTGGGGGAGCAGAATAGCAGGGCTGAAATCCAGGAAGGGAATTTAGTTGCTCCATTTACACCCTATTTGTTGAGATGGTGCTTGATACTCACATTAACACCAATATTCTCTGTTCACATGCTACTCTTCAATCTGAAAACAAGAGACTGAAGAGGACATCAGTGAAGTCAAATCATTATCTAAAAGGAGTAACCAATGATGTATCCATTCACAAGCTAGCTATACCCTGGTACTATTCTTATTAAGAATCAGGAGTGAGGGACTGGACAAGTGATGGTGTGGATGGCTCTCATTATTTCTCTGCTGTGCTTTTTCTGCAGCAGTTTTTTAAGGCCTTTTTGTTTGTTTTGTTTCAAAATTTTTTGGTCTTTTTTTTTTTTTCTTTTAGGGCTGCTTTTAGAGATTCCCAGGCTAGGGGTTGAATGGCCTATGCCACAGCCACCGCAAGGCCAGATCTGAGCCATGTCTGCGACCTACACCATAGCTCACAGCAACACTGGATCCTTAACCCACTGAGCAAAGACAGGGATCAAATCTGTGTCCTCATGGATGCTGGTCAGATTCGTTTCTGCTGAACCATGATGGGAACTCCTGTTCATTTGTTTTTAATAAGTAAGTTAGTCATACTCACTTGGCTAATTCTAATTTTACTGAAAGTAGTGGTGATTTTTAAAAGACATTCCCCCCTAATTCCTAGAGCCAACACAGAGAATACACTGGCAATGACATGAAAGAAAGAAAGAGAGAAAGAAAGAAAGAAAGAAAGGGGGGAGAAGGGAGTGAGGGAGGGAAGGGAGGAAGGAAAGAAAAATAAAATAAATAAAATAAAGGTAGAGAAAACAAAGAGAAGTAATGAAAGGCTATCTGGGGTAGTTACTAGAGCCCTGAACTAAGGGGACATTGTGATTGAACAAAAAGTTAACTTCTTGGCTAAACCATATATTGGACAGTCTTTTTATCTAATGAAATGTGGTTTATTTTCCACATGTGGTTTATACTATTATAGGATAGGTCTTTTTGGTATTTAACCTCATGATATTTGTGATTTTTTCATTATTTTTAACATTCTTCATTGCTTTACTGAAACTGCATATGGCTTTCCCTACCTGATTTGTATGAATTCTTTTTAAAGAATTACTAAAAATCATGGCATCTGATTTTGTAAATGAAAACATTAATCATTTGTTTACAAATTAAAACATTAATTTAAAAAGCTACTAAATGATTGAAAATATTGTATAATCCCAACATGCTGAAGATTAACATTGTTAGAATAATTACATTATTTCAAAATTCAACTATCAATATAATATAGATAAGATTACATAGCCCTATAGAAATACAAACCAAGGAGTAACATATGAATCGGATTCAAAAATTGTGTAAGTCCCATATGCTGTTTACTTGACAAGTTAACCCACTTAGTAATATCAGAAAAACTTCGAATCTACACTAATAATAATGCTGAATCTACTGGGCTTGGTTAAAAAAGAACATGGAGTTCCCGTTGTAGCTCAGTGGAAACTAGTATCCATGAGGATGCAGATTTGATCCCTGGCCTCACTCAGTGGGTTAAGGATCCAGTGTTGCCATGAACTGTGGTGTAGGTCACAGATGAGGCTCAGATCTGGCATTGCTGTGGCTGTGGCGTAGATCGGCAGCTGCAGCTCTGATTCAACCACTAGCCTGGGAAACTCCAAATGCCGCAGGTGCAGCCCTAAAGACAGAAAGAAAAAAAAAAAAGGAATATATTGAATGGGATATTACTCAGCTATAAAAAAGAAAAAAACATGCCACTTGCAGCAAAAAAGGATGGACCCAGATATTATCCTACTAAGTGAAGTAAATCAGACACAGAAGAATGAATATTATATAATATCACTTATATGTGGAATTGATAAAAACGATACAAAAGAACTCATTTTAAAAAGAAACACACAGATTTCAAAATCAAACTTATGGTTACCAAAGGGAAACTGTGGAAGGGGGAAGGGATAAATTGGGAGGATGGGATTAATACATACACATTACTATATAAAAAATAGACAACTAATAAATACCTACTTATAGCACAGGGAGGTCTACACAATGTTTTGCAATAAACTATATGAGAAAAAAGAATAGATATATGTATAAGTGATTCACTTTGCTGTACACCTGAAACTAAAACAATATTGTAAATCAACTATAATACTTTTTAAAGTATCTTTCCTGAGAAATTTTAAAACCAAATGAACATAAAAGGTTGTTTCTCCTAGGCCTACTTTCTAATAGTGAATGCACTTTGAAAAACAAATAACCAAAGTCCTCTTACTCTGTTTAAATTGTGGGTGTTTATTATTCAAAAGTATAAAGGTTTCATTTATTTTTCAGTCCAGGAAAAAGAATCACACCCTGAGTGTCAATCATCAAAATTTATGCAGTATTCAAAACACTGAAAAACAAATCCAGGCTCTTAGTTGAATTAAGTTTGGCATATACTCTATAAATACTCTGTGGCCAACAGCAGTGTTTATAAAGTAGTGGAAAGCTTAAAGAGCATAGTAGTACTAGTTTAGAATTCTAAACAAAAATTTATAACAAATTGAGTAGTTTCATAAAATGGACACATTTCCCAAGAATATATTTTTAAGGTAATTAGATTTCAACTCATATTTACTTTACTGAGTAAGTAGAATCTATTTTCTATCAATGTTAGTGGCTGAGATTTAAACATTTGAATTTTGATGAGGGGGGAAAAGTCACTAGGAGACACTTTCTCTGCATTTTTTTTCTTCTCATTATGAAAATACTATTAAGTATGAATAGCAAATTATAAAAGATAAACCCTTTGCCTACCTTTCATAACCAGCTTGAAAGAATAAGCAGACTTATTCATGCTATGTCAAATATATTTTTATGAAAAATATTATCTTCGTAGTTGATACATCAGCAGGCTCTGGTTCCACTCACTTGGTAGTAATTAGGTTCATGCCAGCTCCCTGTCATCACTTGATCCACCATTTTAATGAGAATATATGATACAAAGAATTAGTCAAATGGACATGGTTTATATTTTTTACTCTGGACAATACAGGAAAAATTAGTCTTCATGAAACTCTACTTGAGTTAATGTAAACTGGATATAATAATGCCATTCATGCTTGATTGTTGGGAAGGTAAAAGGACTTATCAGAGTGAAGCACTTTCATCATGCTGGACACCTAAAAAGACCTCAACAGAGTAGATTCTCTTTTTTTCCTCTGAAATATCATTTCCTCTGCCATCAACCTATGTTCTAGCAGCTGGAATGAATCACTTCCTCTTCAACAGCACCCCTCTTATGGTATTGTATTAAATCTGAAAACATATCTCAGACATCATTTGGAGCTTGCACACCTATCACAGAAAATATAAAACTGTTAAATTTTACACTAACTTTAAAAGATGAGAAAAAGTCAGCAATGTTAAAATTATAAAGCAAAGCCCCAAAATTAAAGTTAAAAGTTAAAATTAGACATAAAAATTCTTCAATCAGAAAAATATTAAAGTGGAAGTGTCAAAATATATAATTATGGGAAGGTCAAAATTGCAACAATAAAATCAGCAAGACAAAAATGTAAGACAACTAAACCTGTGATTGTAAAATGGCTAAAATAAAAGGGATAAGACAAAAAATAAATAATAGTTTTTAAAAGTTGAAACTTTTAAAGAGCTTTATGAATAAATTTTAAGTAGATAATAATTGATACATCCAAAGAATGACTATTTGCAACAATTGTAGATGGACCTAGACGGTACTATGTTTAGTGAAATAAGTTAGAGAATGACAAATACTCTGTGTTGCCATTTACCTATAGAATATAAAAAATAAAATAAACAAGTATATGTAGCAAAACAGAAATAGATTCACAGAGAAAACAAACTAGTGGGTGTCAGTCGGGAGAGGGAAAAGAGGAAGGGCAAGAAAGGAGTAGGGGAGGAGTTCCTGTCGTGGCGCAGTGGTTAACGAACCCGACTAGGAACCATGAGTTTGCGGGTTCGATCCCTGGCCTTGCTCAGTGGGTTAAGGATCTGGCGTTGCCGTGAGCTGTGGTGTGGGTGGCAGAGGCTGCTTGGATCCTGCCTTGCTGTGGCTCTGGTGTAGGCCGGTAGCTGCAGCTCGGATTGGATCCCTAGCCTGGGAACCTCCGTATGCCACAGGAAGTGGCCCTAGAAAAGGAAAAAAAGACAAAAAAAAAAAGAGAGAGAGAGAGAGAGAAAGGAGTAGAGGATTAAGAGGTACAAACTACTATGCAAACTACTAAATAGATAAGCAACAGGATATATTGTACAGCACAAGGAGTGACAGCCATTATTCTGTAATAATGTCAAATGAAGTATAATCTATAAAAATAATGAATCACTATGCTGTATATTTAAAGTAATATAATACTGTAAATCAACTATACTTCAATAAAAAGAATTAATAGAATAAAAGAAAATGAGCTTTTACTGAATTAACATTATATGTACATTAAGTGAAATAAATGTGGTGTTACTTTTTCATTTAAAAAGAGTAAATAGTAAAATGAAGAAATAAATAAAATTATTAAAACATTTTAAGAGGCTAAAAGAAATAATCATCCAAAACATTAGAAAGTTAAAGGAATACAACAAAAAGTAAATTATTTCAAGTCAAAGTGATAAAAATGAGAATATGAATAGTATGTGATCTTAAAATGATATGACTTGAAGACTAAAACAAGAAAGGCTAAATTATGAGAAAGGTAAGTAACATAGTCCACAGAAGAAAATGATTAAAAAAATGCCATCACCTCAGTGTTTTTCAATATACCAAAATATTACCTAAATACAAAACAAACAAATATTATTATAAAATAAGCATCTTGGTGTATGTGTGTGTGTGTGTGTATGAACAGCATATATATACAAAATACACAACATAGCAAACAAAGCAAGAGTAAAATGGAGAAAAAAAACCTCCCAGAACATTTTGCCCTGTTCTCCAGGCTATGGGCTCAATTTCAAACAACTGTTAAAAGGAACAACTCACTTGAATATTTTACCCCATGATTTCACAGTCAGCAGAGCAAGGCCCTCACCTTATATTGGATGTACTGAACGTAGAATCATACACAGAGTTTGTGTTTGTGTATGGACATCATAAGGCAGGGAAAAAAATGGAGCAATAAATGGAAGAAACTGAAACTCCTGAGTGGCATATTGAGAATCCTTTCTTCGTAATGGTGAGAAGGTCTGAAGAGCATGGCTGTGAGAGGGAACCAAAGAGGACATGAGTCACGTGGTTTAGGGACAGATCTTGAGGGGCGATGACAACCAGGGATAAACACATGATGTGAAGGAAGCCAAGGGAGACTTAAGGGAAATGATGACTATTTTTTTTTTAATTTGATGCTATTCTGTTACACTCTTTTATTTGAGGCAAGGTGAAAAAAGAGTCATGGGACATAGGTTATACAATAAAGACAGAACTCAGAAGAGACCAGGATGTAAGAATCAAATCACTAAGAAACATAGTAGTCGCCTGCAAATCTTGGGAGATACTGTAAAGCAGAAAGGGGAACTAGAATCTCTCAGTTTGGAGGACTGGGACGTACTGTAAGTTATTTTAGAAGTTCAGTGGTGAGGGTAACTTCAGAAGATTTGAAGATTTAGTAGTTCATGGGTTTATGACCCTTGGATTATATAATGAACTATTAAACTTACTTCCTAAACATTTCCTTACAATGTCTTTACTTCTTTTCTATTCCTACTAACACTGAAATGTTCTCTGAACTTTTTTTGACCTTTATACTTTTCCTCCTTTCCATCTTCAACTCCCATAATTCGTCCTTCCTTGGTAATGCTAGCCAAAATGAACACTTCAAAAATAATATTATCTGAGATTTTCACTGTCTTAATAGGCAAAAATAACATTCATGTGGCTTATGATATATTTGGACTTAATTCCACCATATTATTCAGGTTTTATGTTTACCATGCTTATTCTTCATTCTTTCGTCTTGATTAACAACAGATTGATAAAAAAAAAAACCTTTCCCTAATTTTGCTTCAACCTTATAGTTCTGTTATTTTATGAATAGCCCTTGAATTTTTAGCATGTATGCCCAACTTTTCCTCTTTCAAACCAAATTTCAATTTACCTCTATTTCTACCTGTATCTGCAGGACTGCAGGAGAATAAATTTCTGTTGTTTTAATCCATCCAGTTAATGGTACTTTATTTCTGCAGCTGCAGGAAAACAATACATGTCATTTTCCTACTGACCTCAGGGTGCTCTCTTCTCTCCTTGAAACTTCTATACCCAGAGCTTTTTACTAACTCAGTTAAATCCATTTTTGAAATTTCATTTCAGCTTACTGTCACTTTCGCTCTGCCCTCCTTCACCAGGTAGGATGATGTTATGTACTGTCTTTGAACACTGCATTTTTTATAGCATTTCTCACAAATGTAACTAAGACTTAATATAGCTGTTGTTTACTGTTTATCTCCTCCACTAGAATGTGAGCTCCACGAGTGCATATACAGTTCAGCACTCTACTCTTATCAACTAAGACCATATCTAGTTCGTGGTAGGCTATAAATAAATGCATGTTAAATTAAATAATAATATACTTGGTAGCAAGGCTAATTTCAGGGTACAGACATTCCTAATTTGGAGGCTATATCTTCTCAGGAATAACTAGGTGAGATATTTTTAACTTCAGAAGATCCCTAAATGCTAGATGCACACATGCTAGTGTCAGGTTAATACATAAAATATATATTTCTTATTATAGTGCTTTCTTTGAAGGGATTTAATTATAGTTTCCATCAATGTCAGCTATCCACCAGAACCACAGTCATAGCTTAAACAACATTTGATTTTGCTGCTTGAATCTTTTTTCCTTCATTGAGAGAAATCTCATTTTTGTTCAACTTCCACTTGCTTTTTTTTGTAGACATTTTTGTAGACTTTACATAATACACATCTTTTTCAGGGTGCTCTCTTCTCTACTACTCTTTATACACATGAGCATAGAACACAGAGTCCCTCAAGTAGTAGGAGGAGAAGACAAGTGTAAGGATGTGAAGAAAATAAAAACAGTAGGTATCAAAGGGTTTCCCAATTCCAGGGAAATGGCCTGAAGATGGTTGCTACCAACCAGGAAACACAGAGAATGGTATGAACTGAAAGCATGATTATAAATGAGTTTGGCAATGATTCTGTAGAAGGGGGCTCGGGAGAGAATCACAGAAATTTCTGAGCCAGAATACTTACGAATGGACAAGACTTGGTCAAATAAACAACATCAAAAAAGGCCTCTTCTGGTTTACAAATAGAACTTTGGAAAAAGTTTTTCTGCCACTGCTGCAAAACTGCCTTCACAGTGCGGAGAATTCATTAATCTTGGCAATCCTTACTTGCTCAGTGGAGACTGATTGTAGCAGCTGTATCCAAGCATGGCCTTTCCCTTGGAAAGTGTTACGTTTTTAAAGCACTGAGCCTCAAACTCAGATTCCTCCAAATAAGAATACCCAAAGAAACTCTTGGCAAAATAATAAGAGTTTTGCTATACCCTATAAGAGCTATACCTCCAAGAGTTTTGAAGTAGAATAGGTGGGAATCAAAATTTATCTTTTTTGGTCTTTTTAGGGCCGCACCCACGGCATATGGAGGTTCCCAAGCTAGGGGTCCAACAGGAGCTATAGCTGCCGGCCTACACCACACCCACAGCGAGGCAGGATATGAGCCGTGTCTGCGACCTACACCACAGTTCACAGCAATGCCAGATCCTTAACCCACTGAGCGAGGCCAGGGATCAAACCCACCTCCTCAAGGATCCTAATTGGATTTGTTAACTGCTGAGCCACAAGAGGAACTCCAAAATTTATCTTTCAAAGTTTAAAATCAGTAAGCCACAAATACTTTTTGGTGACCATAAACTGGGAGAATTCCCCCTTCAATGTGAAATGCCTTCTTTTAATATGCAACATCGAAATCATGTCCACTATTTTTTTATATCTAAATTAACACATGCCCTTGAGACACAATCAGCTAACACAAACATATCTTTCCTCTAGTGTCACACTAGATCTTGTAAGGACTGATGTGAAATGACAATGGTAAACTCACTAGTGAACGATGTGTTCTATGTAGACATATATTGCTAGTACTTATAATCTAAATCAAGTTTTTCTAGCATTGTAACTTATGTCAACTTTCATTAAATGCTTTTATTACTTTTCGGCGAATGGTTAACAACACGTAATTTCAGGAAAATGAGTTATTCTGTGCCTTTTAATTTTCTAAGAATTGGGGCTATATCCTTTCATGAATCAGAATTTTTGTATTTTTATGTTACGACCACATTTTAAAAGTTAAGGTAAATGAGTGATTAAGGTAAATGAGTTTCTGAAAAGAGCATTAAGGAGATCTGGACGTTAGTAAACGTGAACTTATACTGACCATTTTCATCACAAGTACACAGCAACCTATAAGATATTCTCTGTAATAAAATATCGCAAATTCATAGGGAAACAAAAGCATTTTTCTCATAAATCTTCACTATTCTTGCCTCTGACTGCAAACTGGCTAGGCAACTTCACTGAGGGCTGAGCTTTCTTATAAGTCTGTGTTTCAGTTGAGGATCAGCAGGTGTGATTTGAATCTATGCTTCATGCTGCAGATTTTCAGATCAGCCATGCTCTCCCCCAAGGATGTCTTATCTTCCTGGATTAGAAGGCTAGCTGCATGTACTTCTCTTGATGGCAGAAATTCCAACAGCAAGCCCATTCATGTCATCATTTCTTTGCTTTTTTGCCATGTCCATTCAAATATCCATCAGCCAAACCCAACACAGCACTAAAGGACAGACTAACATTTGTGAAAGGAGCTGCGAAATTATGTGACAAAGCTTATGAATTTAGAGAGTGATGAAAAAATTATGACACACTTACTCTGCCACAGGCATCTTTTAAATTTCATTGGTAATTTGATTCTCAATTGTTCTTCAATAACAGAAATGGAGGAATAATTGGTCTGATGGTTAGGACTGAAGAAGAGCCATATATCCTTAGTTTGTTCCACTTTTACTGTTCTTCTAAAGGACAGCATTAGTGTAGATATGAATTCTGGGCAGGCAAAATAGAAGAATCTAATATTGGAAAGTATAATCATTATTAAAATAGTAGATAGATAAGAATGATTTCTAGTGTTCCTGAGTATGTGCGGGTACTGAAGACTGAGGTTGGGCTTAACACAGAGAAGCAAATTAAAAGATCTGCACTGCCCTAGGAAAACTACAGTCCTTATAACTTAAGAATTGAAAGATTTATTTCCCTGTGGACCAAGGTTTCAGCAGATCAATTAATAGAGCATGTTCTTCTTTTCTGCTGCCATGTGCAGGAAGAAAAATGTGTTGATTATGCCATTCCAGAGTACTGTATACACAAAGTCAACTTTATGGGCTAGTTTAACCTACAGTGCAGGACTCAGAAACTGGGAACCCGAAAATAATCAGTCTCTGTCCACTTGGCAGTATGAACTATCATGAAGTCCAGTGGTTGGCAGACAGGATCTGGAGCCCAGAGTGGCTCTCGCTTCACAGCTCTGATCAAAGGGATGACGGTCCCTAAACTCAGCAAAGTCTGAGAATCAAATTACTATAAAACATATGCTGTAAAATTTACAAAAGGCTTAGAGTAATGTAATCTTTCCCTTCTAGGCAAGGAAATGAGCACTGCTAAAATGTGTAGGTTTTACAATACTGCAAAGGAAGGAAAATGCCATTAATATCATCAAATCACCCATAATGGGTCCTCTTTCAGCATAGGGCTAATTTTCTCTTTGGCCTCCACTAGAGAATGATTTTTCTGTGTGGAGCCTCTGTTAGGTTAATGGCAGACTTCTTGAGAAGTAAAGCAATAAATTGGCCCCTTATTATTAACCTGGGTTCCTTTAATTTTGTGATTTTTATAACAGTATGAAAAGATGTAATATTCTTTGAATAATTTCTATGTATTCAAAGGACTTATTAGTTCTAAAATACATAGTTAAATAAAAATAATAGCTCCTTTCTAATGTGACATGATAATGTTGCAGAGTATATTTTTATGCATTAGAGCTGAAAGTGACCTTGGATGTATTAAATCTAACTTTTTACTAGGGTAGAAATCTCTTTTAAAATATTTCTGAAAGAATATCACCCACTTTTTATTTTATTTTATTATTTTTTGTTTGTTTGTTTTTTGTCTTTTTAGGGCCGCACCCGTGGCATAGGAAGGTTCCCAGGCTAGGGGTCTAATCGGAGCTGTTGCTGCCAGCCTACACCAGAGCCATAGCAATGCCAGATCTGAGTCACATCTGCGACCTACACCAGAGCTCATGGCCACACCAGATCCTTAACCCACTGAGCAAGGCCAGGGATCGGAACCTGCAACCCCATGGTTCCTAGTCAGATTTGTTTCTGCTGTGCCACAACAGGAACTCCCACCTTTTTTTTTTTTTTTTTTAAATGGCCACACTCCAAGACCAGGGATCATATCCAAGCCACAGCAACCTATATCACAGCTGTGGCAACTCCAGATCTTAACCCACTGCCCCAGGCCAGGGATTGAATCCATAACTCTGCAGAGACCTGAGCTACTGCAGCTAGATTCTTAATCCATTACACCACAGCGAGAATTCCTGTTATCCACTTTCTGATGGAGCACTTTCAGTCAATGAGACTTCCAAGAGACACAAAGCAAAATGTGGTGGGAAGCCTGACAATATCCATAAAATAAGCTGCAAACAAAATGCAAAAAAGAAAGGAAAATAGAAATTGATGGATAAAATATTTCCCTGAATGAGAAATTTAAAGTATTTTTGCTTCGATTTTAATTTAACTGTGTATTTGTATCTCCTCCTCCAGATTGTAATTTTGAAGAAGGAACGGAAGCTGTGAAAAGTGAATAGTCAGCAATATTTATAGTGTTGAAGAATTTGGTTTTCTGGAACACAGCCTGTGATAGCAGAACAACGCCTGGCAAGAAATAGGTTATGTTTGGCTGGAGAGTAACTGGCACTATCAAGAAATATTAAAATGGATATTTGAGAGAAGAGAAAGACCCAAGCAAAACTGCAAACCAGGTGGGACCAAGAGAGTAACAGGACAATGGAAGTATAGTTTGTCAGTCGACATAGAGTTAACACACAATTTTGTGCCTCTTCTTCTGGTCATAGAACTGGTAGTACCATTCTTCTCATTTAACTTAATGAGTTATGAAAAATTCTCAAGCTTCACTGGTGGACAAACTTGCTACTTGCTTTCAAAATGTAAGATATAAGAACTTTCCAACAGGGCTCACAATATGTCACAATGTGTCACAGACATATAGAAAGTAAACAGGGGGTTAAGGATCTGGCATTGTCTCTGTGGTGGCTCAGGTCAAATCCCCAGCCTGGCACCGTGGGTAAGGATCCAGTGTTGCCACAGCTGTGGCATAAGTCACAGCTGTAGCTTGGATTCAGTCTCTTACCTGGGCACTTCCATATGCCACAGATATGGCCAAAAAAGAAAAAGAGAGAAAAAAAATAAAAAGGAAGCAGATGTTTCCCTGGACTTTTCTCCTTTAGAAAGTAATAGATTGTCAACTGCCATAGAGAGACTAGTTTCTTAAAAAAAATAATTCTCCCCATAATAAATACCTGCCTTAAATCTTAGACAATAAACAAGAAGAAGAACACCTAAAGGCTCTAGAGTCTAAGTGAAAGCAGACAACTTGTGGGGAGGAGTCAAAACTTGGAACAAATAACCCAACAAAGCAAGTTTCTTTTTTCTTTTTTCCCCTGTACTGAAGGTAGATGCAGTTTGACCTTGACTATAATATCAAGCATCTAAAATTCTGAGAGAAAAACTCACCATCTTTCTGGAACCAGAGTAAGGATTCCTGAGATAACAACAGTCTCTGAAGATTGAGAAAGAAGCTCCAGAAAAGATGCCCAGAGGCACTTAATTTCATGCATAAGTTCATCGTAAGTCCATGCTCTTTCCTGAACCACTTCGATGGGGCAAACTGAGTGAAGATAACGACTAAGGTTATCAACACTTAGGAGCTTATAACATAATCTGAAATCCACATAGCATCATATCCATGGTGTTTAGGATATACACAAAAATTACTTGACATAAATTGAACCGGGAAAATGGAACCCAACCTCAAGAGGAAAGACAATCAAAATATGCCAAAGCAAAGGAAGCAGAGATGCTGAAAATTATATAACAAATAGACTTCAAAATAGCCACTTTAACTTAGTGAGAATTAAAAATTAACAAACAGAAACTTCTATTAAATAGAGTTGCAAGATCAGAGTGGGTACTCTCTGGCCCTGTACCAAGAGCAAAGCCTGACAGGAAGAAGAATGTCTTCTCTTTCCTAACAAGGACTCTACCAATGAAACCCCATAAACACTTTGTTTACTATAGCCATCCCAACTTCCTTTTCCCCTCTATAAAAGAGTTTTCCTTCCCTTGCACATGGCTTGCCATGATTGCAGATCCAGAATCACAATTCTCGTCTGACCCTGAATAAACTTATATTTGTTGGGAAAAAAAATATCAGTCTATTGATTTTAGGTCAATATTTTGGTGGCCTGTAGGCGGACCACAGATGAACCCCAAAGGCTTTAGACCTAGAGACCAAACAGATATGGTGTTCACAGTTCAGCCTGTTGTCACTCACTGCTTTCTCATGTACCCAGATTCTAGTTCATGTCCTCTTTGCATTTGAAGCTATCCAGGCTTTATTCAGGATCTATCTCTAGGTTTTGTTCTTTCTGGTTAAGACCTTGCTCTGTATGTGAGTACTCTCCAGACTTTATTCAGGATTTATTTTAAAGTTTCTTTCTTTCTGGTTAAGACCTTCTTCTGTATGTGAGTACTCCTTTGGCAGTTCAGTCTGAAGCCATCTGAGACACTTTCAGGCCACTCTGTGGGGAACAGAGGCTGCTTCACTGAAACTGTACCAGTTTTTTAGGCTTTGGCCCTTTCCTTTAAAACTGGGCTGTCCTATGGGTACCAACTGAAAAGCCTTGGTCTGGCCCCTCTGGGACCAAGCTGTTTCCTTAGACCTGGCTGTTGTTAGGCCTGCAGGCTGTCTGAGTTGGAAGATGTTTGAATTGAATTGTTTGAACTGTAAGCTGTTTAAGCTATTTGAAAATTATTCTTTTTCTCCATGGAAAAATTCTGAAAAATAGGATCCTAGTTATTTAAATATTTTGAATGTGTGCACTCTACAGAAACTCTGGATGATGTTATGTTTAAAAACAATGGTCTTCCTCATGCCCCTTCCTAACAAAATGGATTGACCTGGACAAAAGCAAGTAGGAAGTCAGTGGCCATTATGGGGAAATTTTGAATCCTCATATTTAATTACCTTATGATTTGATTATAAGAGCTAAATGGAATGCCTATTTTGATTATCATTTTGAGACTTCCCAACATTATTACGAATCTAAAATTACTGCTATAAAATAAGCTTTTAAGATTAACGAAGGCAGAGAAAATATCAAAGAAATGTGAAATGGAAATTTCAAGCTCTTCTTCCCTGGCTCCTTTGTCTCTAGCTTTGCCCTTGGTGCCGTCTTGTTTCTGTCTCTCAGCAACCTGTGGTTGGAAACTTCTGGCACCATCTTCCTCCTTCCCACCTATGCCTTATTTATACCCTCAGTTCCCCAGTACTAATTCTCTCACCAGAACTTTCCTTTTTCTTTAAAACTCTTCCAACTCTCTTTTTTTATGTACTATTTAGAACATGTCCCTCTAAAATCAAAGCTTCTGAAGATCTAGAGGCTAAAGCTTCAATTCCCTAAATTCCCTGGACTAAACCTGAACTGTGACCCATAGTCAAAGATTTTTCCAAAGTAACCAAAGATCCTCACAGATTTTCTAAAGAATGTAATATAGCCAATTTTATCAACCTGGTTTCTCTGACTTATACCAGCTAGTTAAGATGCTTGTCAGTGAAGGCCAGGCCCAGTATTCAACAAAACCACTAATTGGAAAAATCCTGAAAGGTCTCTAGAATTACAACTGAGTGATGAGCCCCCTTACTTATTAAATGATGAGGTCTGCATAATCAATAGGTGACTTCCTCAGGCAATTCCTAGGGTTTTTCTAACACCATTGACTGGAACAAAATTCAGGCTTGCACACAAAAATCTAATGAACCTGTTCATGACTATTACAATCAACTACAGATTATTTTTTAAAGAAAATTCTTGTCTTCCTTCAGATATCAATTCCATATAGATAGTTTTATTTTTTTAAAAAAAATTCCATGTCTATCAATGGGCTGAACAAAGATCTTTCCCTAAGTAAAAAAGAACCAGGATAGAATCGGAAACTATGCCAGCTCTGGATTTAGGTAACCTGGCAAACCAGCTCTCTCACATTCTAGATGAGTCACCTAAAAGGAAAAACTCCTAATCTTCATATCCAGCTATTGAAAGCTCCTAAATGAAACCAAGCTCTGCTATTATTGCAAAGGACCAAGGACACTGGAAAAGAAGACTGTTGTTACACATTTAAATGCCTCAGGTGGTTTCAGCCTTCAGACCAGCCCTTTGATGGCCTCACAATTTGCAATAATGGGGTTCCTAGGAACTACAGGGGCTCTTCCCAATCCTCCTTCTTAATCAGATCAGAGAAATGTTTTTCAAGATCGAGGATAATTTCTTCCAGTCCTAACTAAAACTGTAACCACACTGGGAGTGTTCAACCTATTATAAAGCAGCCCTCACCTCAGAGCACTAAAACAGTTCAAATAGTGGGGATCTAATAGTGGGGATCTCTAATGAATCTCAGGAGGTTCTTGCCTCTTAAGATATTTCCCTTTGAGAGAAACACACTCTTTTCTCCTTAGTTCCTCTGCCTCATCCGATAGGTTGAGACTCCTTAGAAAAGTACTGTGCTGAAATTTCTTTATCCTAAAAGGGAACTAACTCTAGAATTTGATAATAGTCAGTAAAGTAACTAACCAGGTGGATTAAATGGCCCTTTGACATCTCTTATTTGTCTTGTCTCTGATTATACAATAGCTGATTCTTGAAACACGATCATTTGTCCTTACTGGATCAGCTACCATCCTCCCTACAGGCAAAATATCTAGCTGGCATTGGAAAATTTACAGCGCATATCCCATTAAGATTCAAATAGATCCCCCGTAACCTAGTCCCAGAATTAATCAATATCCCATAAGAAGCCCTCCAAGGCATAAGGCCAATAACATTGCAAGACACAAGACCTAATTAATTCCCTTTCCATCAGCCACTGTAATACTCCTATTTTATGGTGAGAAAACTTAAGGGCTAAGGGTGGAGGTTTGTCCAGTACTCTGAACAATAAACAATGTTGTTATCCCTCAATACTCTGTTGTTTCCAACCTTCATGTGCTGCTAACATTCATTCTTACCACAAGTAAATTCTTCACTGTTATTGGGTTATACACTACATTCTTGAGTATTCCAGTTGATAAAGCTAGCCAATACCTTTTTGCCTTCACTTGGGAATAAAGACAATTCAGTAAAACCCTGAGAGGTTACTGTCCAGGTGAATTGTTTTTATTCCCAAGTGAAGGCAAAAAGGTATTGGCTAGCTTTATCAACTGGAAAACTCAAGAATGTAATGTATAACCCAATAACAGTGAAGAATTTACTTGTGGTAAGAATGAATGTAAGCAAGGAAAAATTAGTTTGCTCAAACCCAGGTTCAATATTTAGGGCATATGATATCAGAACAACAGCTATATCTAGATTCAATTGGACTTCATGGTGTCCTAAATTTACCAAAACCCCAAACGAAGTGTCAACTTAGTTTTCCTCGGCTAGTTGGTTACTGCTAAGACTGGATTCCAAACTTCTCTCTTATGACTAAACCTCTGTATGCTTTACTAAACTGTATGCTTTACTAAACAACTCTGACCCAGTTTTATGGGAAAAACCAGATGACATGGCATTTAAGGCCTTAAAGGAGAGTTTATAAAGCACATCGTCCCTTGGGCATTTCAATTATTAGGTACCCTTTTCCCTTTTTGTATGTGAAAAGGAACAGAGAATGCCCTTGGAGTACTTGCTCCAAAACAATGAGATAACCATTAGGGTATTATAGCTAGCAACTGGCTCATGTTGCTTGTGGATACCCACCTTGTTTTAGAGTCATTACAGTCATGGCTCTTTTGGTAAAGACCATGAAGAAAATCATTGTGGGATTGATTACCTTTAACAACTGTTGCACCTCATGCAGTAGAAGCCTTGCTGAATTCTCATTACACTCAACATTTCTTAGCTGCCTACATTCTATAAAGTCCTTTTGTTAACTGGTTCTACATAATTTTTTTTAAGTTGCAATAACCTTAACCCTGAAAACTTTTCTCCTCTTAATCACCAATGAAGTCCCTCATGACTTCATAATGTTGGTGGAACATTTATTGATACTTCACGATGATCTACAGAAAATACGTCTGAGTAACGTTGACTTTGTATAGTTCACTGATGGTTCTTTATTTAATAAGCAGGGATGGCAAATATTGTGCTTGGTATACTCCTTTTGATATTGCTGAAGCAGTATTTTTACCTATGGCTAATTCACCCCAAAAGGTGAATTTATACTCTTATACAGGCTTATTATACTTTACATAAGGACAAAACTGCCAATATTTACATTGATAGTAGATATGCATTTGAAGCAGCTCATGATTTTTGAATGTTGCAGAAGAAACATAGCTTCCTTACTTCTAGCACAAATAAAATTTAAAAAAATCTGGGAGTTCCCGTCATGGTGCAGTGGTTAACAAATTCAACTAGGAACCATGAGGTTGCAGGTTCAGTCCCTGGCCTTGCTCAGTGGGTTAAGGATCCGGTGTTGCAGTGATCTGTTGTGTAGGTTGCAGACATGGCTCGGATCCCGCATTGCTGTGGCTCTGGTGTAGGCTGGCAGCTACAGCTTGGATTAGATCCCTAGCCTGGGAACCTCCATATGCCATGAGAATGGCCCTAGGAAAGGCAAAAAGACAATAATAATAATAAAACATCTGGCTCCTATGTACAGGAATTATTGGATGCAATACTTTCACCTACCACTTTAGCTATTATAAAGATTCCAGGGCATTATAAATTTGATTTTGGAAGCTAAGGGAAATCATCTTGCTGATACTTTTGCAAGGAATGATGCCTTTAATGGGACCAATAGCAGCCAAACCTGTCATAGTCCAAAGACATAGTTCTCCAAATGATAACTTTAAAAAACTGGATAGAGAGGGCCATTTATTGGCCTCAGAAAATGAAAAATAAGATTGGAAATTCAATAATTGTTGGTTTTATAAAAAGAGAAATCTCTGGTTTGGACCAAATAATAACCTAATCCTACTGGAGACTCTAAATTCCCACTCCTCACCACTGTACATGCATTAAACCATTGGTCTACTGACAAAATTAGAGGCTTCATGAATTAATATTGGTGGGGAATCATTAAGAAGCCTTCAAAAACTGTCCTAGCACAGTGAAAATGAATCCAACTAGGAATCATGAGGTTGCAAGTTTGATCCCTGGCCTCACTCAGTGGGTTAAGGATCTGGCATTGCCATGAACTGTGGTGTAGGTCACAGACACAGCTTGGATCTGGCATTGCTGTGGCTGTGGTATAGGCCAGCAGCTGTAGTTCCAATTAGACTCCTAGCCTGGGAACCTCCATATGCCAGGACTGCAGCCCTAAAAAGCCAAAAAACAAAAAACAAAACAAAAAAACTGCCTACCTCACTTGTACCAATTGTCTGAAATACAACTCAACAAGGCCTGTTTGTACTATTCTCAGACATTTTAAACTATCTAATGGACCATCCAAAGTCTAGCAAATGGATTTCATACAACTTTCTCCATCTCATGGATATATATTTTAGTCATGGTCTTTATGTCTTCGCATTGGCCTGAGTCTTCCTTTGCAGATAAGCTCTTCTTGTCTAAAGTTTCTTTGAAAAAGGTTACCCCATCTGAGGAAACTCCACTTAAATTTCAAGTGATCAAGGAACCCATTTTACTGGCCAGATGTTTTGACAAATCTGTGTCATTTAGCTGGTTCTATGACACTTTCACCATGCTTACCATTCTCAATCCTTTGGTTTAGTTTAAATAATTAACAGCATTATTAAGACTCGATTGGCCAAATTTGTAGAGGCCCTCCAAATACCTTGGACAAAAGTATCATTGTTGGTCCTTCTAAATCTTAGATCCACCCCCTCTTTAGGAACTCATAAACTCTTACACTTTGAGATAGTCACGGGACACCCAATGCACTTGGTTCCCACTTCTTTTGATCCATAATTAATAAAAGGAGAGATACTCCAATATTTCAAAGGCTTAATTGCTTCCATTCCAATAACCATGCTTTGGCAGAGCAATTTTTTCACAGTATACTCTTGGAGATGAAGACCTTAAGCATCATACCTTAAAACCTGGAGACTGAAAAAGATGTCCAGAAGACATGGTTCTTCAACCTTACTGGAGAGGTCCTATCAGATACTGCCAAACCCTGCTTGTGCCACCAGATTACAAGGAATAGCCCCTTAGGTTCAAGTGACACACCTAAAGAAAACTGAGCCCTGGCTGAACCTGCACATCATCTGATGACCTAAAAGTAAAGATTTCTCAAACCTTTGATGATTACTTAGCACTTCAGATGATCTCCAGTGTATATGACCCTGATGACATGATAACATACAGAGTTTAGATTAAAAAGTACATGAGAATTCTCCCTCCTATCCCTTCTTGTTACTCAAATGTGACCTCGATAGGTTTCTAATCTGTGCACTTTCCTTCGAATGTGAGACACTATACCCAGAATTCCTGGTGTTGAGGGACAAAAAGCCTTTGAAACTGGAAAACCTGACACTTAATCAGTAATGACTCAGAAAAAATATCTTAATAAAAAGAGGGAAACGCAAAAAAAAAAAAAATCAAAACACAGAAACCTCAATTAAATAGAGTTAGGAGACCAGAAGAAAAAACTCTGAAACCCTGGGACCACAGCAGAGACCAAGATGGAGAAAGATTCTTTTTCTTTCCTGGCAAATACTCAGCCAATGAAAACCCATGAACTCTTTATTTGCTTATAGCTATCCCTTTCTTCCTTCTATAAAAGTTCTCTTTCCCTTCCATGTGGTTCATCAAGGTTGCAGATCCTGAATTGCAATCCTCTAGTGATCCTGAATAAACCCATCTTTGGTACAGAAATAATTTGCAATCTATTTGCTTCAGGTCAGTATGAGGTAAAAACAAATGTGCTCATTATGAATGAAAAGACATAGTCTTAACAAAAACATGTAAACTATTAAAAATATATAAAATTTTAATTAAAGTATAAAATATCTAAAAGTAAATTAACTGGATAGTCTCAACAGCAAAATGGAAATGATAGAAGAGTTAATGAAGAAAGATCAATAAAATATAAATCTCAAGAATTGAGAGGAAAAGAGATTGATAATAACAAATAAGCAGATCCCCAGAAATTTAGGGGAAAATTTCACAAAGCCAATTATATGAGTATTTGAAGTTTAAGAAAATGAGGGAAAAGAAATGGGCAGATTTTTTTTTTTTTTTTTAAAAAGGAATGTCTGAAAACTTCCATGGTTTAATGAAAGACATACATGTACGGATTCAAGAAACTTAGTAAATCAAATAGGTTAAAATCAAAGGGAACCATACCTATAATCACTATACTTAACCTGCTGAAAATCTTTTTTTTTTTTGTCTTTTTGCTATTTCTTGGGCCGCTCCTGCGGCATATGGAGGTTCCCAGGCTAGGGGTCGAATCGGAGCTGTAGCCACCGGCCTACGCCAGAGCCACAGCAACGCGGGATCCGAGCCGCGTCTGCAACCTACACCACAGCTCACGGCAACGCCGGATCGTTCACCCACTGAGCAAGGGCAAGGACCGAACCCGCAACCTCATGGTTCCTAGTCGGATTCGTTAACCACTGCGCCACGACAGGAACTCCCCTGCTGAAAATCTTGAAGGAAGTCATAGAAAAATGACACACCAATTACATAGAGAGGAAGAACAAACTGAATACTAGAAAATTTCTCATTAGAAATCATAAAGGCTAGAAGACAGTACAGTAACACCTGTAAAGTGCTGAAACAAAATATACATTAATCAAAATTCTATATTCAATGACAGGATTCTTGAAGAATGAAGGTATTCTTTTAAAAAATCAATTAGATATTTGTGCTTTCATCTATTTCTAAACTCTGTGTTTGTTTCCAGTGATCCACTGATGTATTCTTACACCAATATCACACAATTAATTGCAACAGCTTTATAGTAAGTCTTGAAATCAGGTAGTATACATGTCTTCCAGAATTTTTTCAATGTTGGTAAAACCACTAATAATCTTTTTGTAATAGCCCTTCATGTACTGCAATATGGAAAGTTCCTCTACCCAGAAATTTAGGGTTTACCTTGTTTACTTCCCTTCTAACATACATAGCTATACATTATTCCTGTGCTACTTTTGTCCAATGTCTGAAAACAATTTTACTATGTATTTTTTCCAGTTTCTTCTTAATCACAGAAAAAGCTAATTCCAGTCTGAATTACATAATGATGGCCAGAAATGAAGTTTGTTTGCTCTCAGGTTGCTAGTCATCTATAAAGAATATTCAATGTATTTGCTATCATTTTATGAACCATACAATTTTGCTACTCACTTTTTCATTTGTATTTGTAATGCAGGTATAGAGAGTAATCACCTCCTGAAAATGTTTCACACAATTATCTTAGATTGTTCTAAAACAAAAATGTCAATAACAGCCTCAAATCTGCGTTTGCATCTTTATGAACTTTTTTACAATTATAAAGAAAAACACTATTCAAGTATACTTCATAATCAGTGTACACTTAATAAGTTTTTAACCTCCGGAGAACATCACAATGTGTATTACTAGGCTAATGACAAGAAAGTAGAGAGAAATGTACTACATAAAGATAGTTTTGTGCCAGATGAAGTCAAAATGATTTCATGTACTGCATAAATAAAGATTTTATGACTCAGGAGTTCCCGTCGTGGTGCAGTGGTTAACGAATCCGACTAGGAACCATGAGGTTGCGGGTTTGGTCCCTGCCCTTGCTCAGTGGGTTAACGATCTGGCGTTGCTGTGAGCTGTGGTGTAGGTTGCAGACGCGGCTCGGATCCCGCGTTGCTGTGGCTCTGGCGTAGGCCGGTGGCTACAGCTCCGATTCGACCCCTAGCCTGGGAACCTCCATATGCCGCAGGAGCGGCCCAAGAAATAGCAACAACAACAATAACAACAACAACAACAACAACAACAAAAAAGATTTTATGACTCAGAAAGATAAAAATGGTGGGAAAACTGAATCAATCATAGCACAAGTGCAGGATACTCATAACAATGAGTATGTCAATGTCATATGTCATATATTAGTTCCTGATAGTTACTTGATTTTTATTATTATTACATTCAATCTAATTATTAATATTTTATTTTTTAGGGCGGCACCCATGGCCTATGGAAGTTCCCAGGCTAGGGGTCTAATCAGAGCTGCAGCTGCCAGCCTATGCTACAGGTACAACAACGCCGGATCCAAGCCATGTCTGCAACCTACACCACAGCTCATGGCAACACCAGATCCTTAACCCACCGAGCAAGGCCAGGGATCAAAACCTGCATCCTCATGGATAATAGTCGGATTCATTACCTCTGAGTCACAATGGGAACTCCTAAATATAATTATTCTGAATGTTATAAATTTTGTAATTTTCTTGACTTTAGTGTGCTATGGTACAAAACTTGTGCACAAATTAATGTAGCTACATATTATTTAAAAAATTCTATCCAATACTGGGTATCCGAAGATGTTTTCTTTTTAAAAGTTTTTGTTTGCTTGTTTTTGCTGTTGCTGAAGTTTAAGAAAAACTGATTTATAATGACAATGGGAAAGTAAAATCTTTTTAAAGAACTCAGCATTTTTAAGAAAAAAGGCACAAACCACTTTGGGAAACTTAACAAATTATGTTTGTTCAATTTAACCAGATTGGCTGTTTGTTAAACAACCTGAATTGTTAAACAGAAATCCAAAATTGGAGGGAGAAGTATTAATTTTCAAAGTCATCACAGTTACTACTATAATTTCACAGAAATTATATTAGTCACAATTGTCTGACTTCTTTACTGAATTTAAATTTGTTAACTAATTGGCTGTGATTTCAATCATGGGGCATTTTTAAATGAAGTCATAATTTTACTTTATACATTTCTGTCAAAAGGTAACAAATCAGTTAATGGGAGGGGAACCATATTAAAGTTTACATTACAAAATATAAATACCATAAATCTGAAATTGGTCTGTATTTGAAAATAGTCAGAAATAAACCAGAATAACCTGGTGCCTATACCTTATAGCATCAAAACTCTTCAACAGCAAATGAAACATACCAAACTAGATAGAACTTAAGCAAATAGAAGGTTCACGGCTCAAAGAGCCAAAATAAGAGCAGAGAGAAATGCGTCCACAGACTTATTTGCAGTGAATTCTGAATGTCTCTCAGTTCTTGTTCCCTCACTGGTTTAAATTCAATATCCCTTCCCCATAGATTTATGGAAATGGAAACTTCTGAGAGGAGAGGGATCTTCCTTCTCTCAATTCCAATTTGAAAATTCCCAGGAAGGAGTATGAATTGCTCAGCTTGACTAACTGGCTCATTCAGACAAGAGGTTGGAGGTACTGTGAAGGTAATAATTTGCTTCCATGCTTCATGATCCCACTAATCACCATGCGTATGGAAGCATATTTTTTTAAGAAATAATGGCTTTTATTCTGAAATTGTGAAGCGGGATATGAGATGGTGGGAAGGAGAGTAATGTCTCAAAAGGGGGCAATAGTTTTCAGAGAAGAGAGCAGACTGAAAGGTGAACACTAAACATGCTCTATAGTCAAACGTGGGCTCCCCGGAATATACTCCAGACACCTTTCACATACACTATATCCTATTTTTTTTTCCTTCTTTTCACAATTCCATTAAGCCCTCTGCATTAACAAAATCCTACGGTGGTTTTTCCAAGTAATGGTGGGTTATTTTTCTCACACAGTGAAGAATCTAGAGTTAAACAGTTTGATGCTAAAATAATGTCTTCATGATGTCAATGTCGTAGGCTCCTTTTATATTTCCATTTACCACCTTTAACGTGCGGCTTTCACTCTAACGTGTCTATAAATTGAGACACATTAAAATGAGGCCAGGGATCGAACCCATGTCCTCATGGATACTAGTCAGGTTCATTACTGCTGAGCCACAACAGGAACTCCTGTAAATTGAATTTCTTGAATCTTTAAATTAGCTTGTACAACCTCACAACCACAATGCTATTAGGAAAAATAAAAAAGTGAAAAAGTGGGAGGGTGGAGCCAAGATCAGAAAAGCAAAATTTTCATGGAAGTAGCTATCAAACTTCAGCTTACTTTTATTGGCCAAAACAGTAACACTTGTACTATAAGGTCTACTATAAAGTCTGAAAGTGTAGTTTTCTAGCTGGGAAGATTCCTACATTTTACAAAATTCATATTTTATTAACAAGGGAAAAGTACAGCAACTGAAATTTGCACCTTTCTGTTCCCTTTAGCTCTATGTTTCAGATTTCTTAATAATTTTCATTTCCATCAACTACTATTATACTTTGTTATAACTCTACAAACCTGTGTAAGTAAAAGCAGAATGTAATCACTCTTAACATACTTGAAGTGTCTGAAATCAAATGATGTTGAAGACAAAATTAAAGAAAGAAAACTTTTAACTTCACTAAAAGCAAAAAGGGGAACAAATATGCAGTGGTCCACAAAACCATTGGTCAACAAAACCATGACATACACCACATCCCACTGGACAGAGGCTAGTATGGACTTGTTTTCCCTGTCAATTACTCTGCTTGTTGCAGGCCCTGTTCATTACAGGCACTTATCTTCACAAGAGGTCTCTGAGTTGTGACTTGCAAAACAGGCAGCCCATCTCTTATTTTCAGGGGGTCCTGGAAATTGCTTCAGAGCTTGAACAAACATGGATATCTCCCCTGCTTTTTGAAATCAGGCACAATAAAAAACCATGCAAGTCCTTTTAAAATCACATCTATCTCTTAATTTTACCTGGAGTGAACCAATTAGTAACCAACACCAGGAAGAGAGTCTGATCATCATTGTAAAATCTGGGCCCAGTATTCACTTTCTTTTTTAGCAATAGACCAGCATATCCCTTTAGTGTTTTGCTTCATTGCACTTGTCTTGGCCTGTATCTGTGAATTAAAAGCAATAGACTGAGAAATCTTGGCCTCAGTCTCTGAATTAAAAACAATAGACTGAGATAGGAAGTTCAGGCTAACCTTGTCTGGAATGTGCCCCCTGACACCAGGCTACATCTCCATTATATAAACAACTTCACTGAAACGAATCTGTCAGAGAAGGGATGGTACAGCATGGGTTCTTATGGAAATGTCTGAAATTGAGTCCTTAGGCTCATTCTTTAGACATCATCATCATCGTCATCTTCATCTTCTCTTCTCCTTCCTTCCTCCCTTCCCCTCATTCTCTCATACTCTGGTTTTCTCATTTTCTCTTTCTTCATTTCATTTTTACTCTGAACAACAAAGTGCACATTTGAGTGATATCCAGAATTTAATCCAAAATCACAGTAATTATCATCTCAGGGAGCACTTTTCCCCCTGTGCCAAGAATTTAAATAAGAAACTCCAGATGCTCTCAGAGAATCTTGTATGAAGGTGACATTAGCTTTTCACATTTCCTAAGTGTATACTAGCCTGTTTAAAACATGCTCTAAGAGTTTCCTGGAACAGGTTGCTGGTATGAGTCTACTTCTTCAGTGACAGTTTCACAAGGCAAAGTTTGGCTAATCTTCTATAGCAGTGTTTCTGACTGTTTTTATTATTACATCTATATTCCACTTACTGCATTTCTGATGTTCTCCATTCTTTATTTTTTTAAGGAAAAAGTCCTTAAAATTATCATTGTCTACTAAAAAGAGTTTTAAAAATATTCTTCTTTATTTGAAATTGTTTTTGAACCACAGCATCCATCAGTTGGCTCTAACAAGTTTGACACACAAAATCCACCAAATATAATTTAACCTACTTTGGTTATATTTAAATACCTCTTCCAGGCTGCATCACACAGGCAGACATGCCCTTTAATACTGAATGGACCAAAACAGACATTCTGGTGAACAGGCTCTTCAAGGCCCATTCTAAGTGTACTTTCCAAATTAATATAAAGTTTCCCAAATTGACTAGAAATATAGAAATGAATTTATTCTTAAATATTTTGCTAGCCAAAGCTAATTTTCTGCAAAAGAATCCAAGTATAATGTCTGATAACTAAGGAAATTCATCTTACCTTGTAAGTCAGCTTGCTTTCCTAGAGCAGATTTGATTCTACTCCTGAAACCATTTTGGCAAATGTTAATATGCGGAGAATAGGACAATGAAAGGGTTGTAAGAATGCAGCATATCTCAGAGACTAACAGCGGTTACACCCTTTGTGATGAGACTCTCCCCTCAAAATGTTATATAATAACATTTATGGCTATAATGTGTGCATACAATAAATTTCATCCTGAGCTATCAAGTCTTCTAGCTTCCCCCCTTCTATCTCTTTTCTCAAGATGCTCACACAAGGAAAAGAATGTAAATATGACTTTGCTATTTACAAAATGCTACCCAGAGTTACTGCTGTGGCACAATGGGTTAAAAATCTGACTGCAGCAACTTGCGTTGCTGTGGAGGGCACAGGTTCAATCCCTGGCCCAGCACAGTGGGTTAAAGGATCTGGCATTGCCACAGCTGTGGCACAGGTCGAAGCTGAAGCTTTCATATGCTGAAGCTTTCATATACGGCCAAAAAAATAGTCCTACCTGTCTTCTCCAATCTCCTCCCCATAGAGCCATATCAAAATTTTGCTTATATTAGTATGCCCACAAAATGTACTGTATGGTTAAATCATAATAGCCATTATGATAATTCTTCCTTTTCTGTGCTTCATTTTGTTTGCTTTGGTATTAATAATTAGTTTGTCTGAGTTCTTCCTTCCCCACCCCCTCTCTTTTCTTAACCTATATTCTTGATTACATTTTCTTTCTTCTTAAAGAAAATCTGAAACTTTCTTAAACTTAAATCCTTAACATGACTCCCAAGGGATGACTCCCATTTGGCGCTTGGGTCCCTACACCCAGCTGTCCTGACTTCACCTCCCTCCAGCCTCTCATCCCAAAAGCTGCTGAATTCAGTTCCAAGTTTCTCTTCAGATCCTTTTTACATGCTATTCTCTCCCTCTTTGCTGCTTAATGTTCCTCACCCTTCAAGACAAAAATAAATCATATACTCCTTGGAAAAGTCCTTCTTGATGTTCAAAATAGAGTTGGTTCATCTGTTTTATGTTCTCAAACCTATATTTGAGATAGAGATGAAAGTGAATTTGGATAGATTCAATAAAATGCAACTAAAAATCACCTTAACTTTTTGACAGAGTTGCATTGTTGGTTTAGTCATTATAGAGTACTCACAATAGAGCCCCAAAAGCCCGTACTAGCAACAGTATTTCGTTAAACTACTCATTTGTTTCTAATATAATTTTTACTTTTATTTAGGTGATACATGAACATAATTTAGAGAATCATATGATTTTACAAGTCTTATAAAGAAAAAAGCAGTGAACCACCTAACCTTCCAATTAATTCACACTCAGAGGGCAATTCATTTCAATCCTTTTGTCACTTCTCCTAGAAATTTCCTCCATATTTCTAATAACAAAGAATAGATTTTTAGTTGCTATGTCTTAAAATTTATGTATTTATTTATTTATTTGCTTTTTAGGGCCCCAGATGTGCCTAGAGGTCGAATCAGAGCTGCAGCTGCTGGCCTACGCCACAGCCACAGCAACGTGGGATCCACACTGAGTCTTCGACCTACACCACAGCTCACAACAAAGCAGGATTCTTAACCCACTGAGCAAGGCCAGGGATTGAACCTGCATCCTCATGGATATTAGTTGGTCTCATCACCACTGAGCCACAATGGGTATTTCCATGTGTTACAATTTTAATGGCTGTATTGCCTTTCACTATGGAAGATGAGGATGCAACTTTCTTTCACCTGTTTGCACGCTGCCTCTTCCACACATTGCTATCATTCTCTCATCCTCCTAATAGAATTGTAGAAAAACGTTTAACAAACCTGTATTTTTAAAATATAATGTGCATAAAACATGCATATTATAATTAGAAGTATGCTTCACAGATAAGACATAAATAATATTATAATTATCCTTCCTTTTCTATGCTTTATTTTGTTTTCTCTAACTAGATCATTTCTTCCTTTAATATCTTTACATTTTCTATTTTTATTCATTGTTCATTGTTTATCTATTTCTCCATTTATTGCCATATCTCATTTGTTTTTATGTTTGAGTTCTCCTTTTTCCTTCCCTAATGTTCTTTTTTTGTTCTATCACATCTTCAGTGTTTTCTATTGACATATTTTTACTTATATCTCTGAAAAAATTGCTTCTTTAAAAAACTTTTATTTCCATACCTCACATGTTCTCTGATTCTTCCAAGTTTATTGTTTTTACTATTTTTTTCTCATAAAGACACTTTTCTTAAGTGTTTGATGACCTTTAATTATGTGTTCATATTTAAGAATAGGACAGCTAGAAAAAAAACTGTCTAGAAACTGTGTAAGTTTACAAGACGTATAATTGGCTTTGAATTCCACTGTAGCATAACCTATCTGGGATGACTTTTTGAAAAATCTATGTAAGAATCTTTAGATTTATTTTTTGGGGTTTTTGTTTGTTTGTTTTAGTTTGGTTTTTGTTCCAGTTAAACGTCTCAAAACGACAACTTCAAGTCTTCTGCCTGGATGTTAAAGGTCTGGCAGCTCCTTTAGGTCTGCTAGTTGGTTATATACTTAACATTTTCAAGCTCCCATGCTTTATTTACTTTTTTTTTCCAGTTGATTCATTATAGATAATTGTATTATCATTGTATTGACATTTTGGGAAAGTGTAGACATAAATTCATGAGTGCACCTTGCCAACCTTTAACAGTAGTATATTCTTTTCTAAGCACAGAAGAATTACATAACAATTAAAAATACTTCTATATTCCCAATACTTAGAATGAATAATCACACTTAATCAGTGAAACCAATTCGCTACTCATCTTTTTCATTTCTTGTGTAGGCTGATGATAATAGTTTATGCAGACATTAAAATATCTTTTTTTTTTTTTTGTCTTTTTAGGGCCACATCCAGAGCATATGGAGGTTCCCAGGCTACGGGTCAAGCTGGAACCGCAGCTGCCGGCCTACACCACAGCCACAGCAATACCAGACCTGAGCCACATCTGTGACCTACGCCACAGCTCACAGCAACGCCAGATCCTTAACCCGCTGAGCGAGGCCATGGATCGAACCTGCGTCCTCATAGGTACTAGTCAGATTCGTTTCCACTGAGCCATGATGGGAACTCCAAAACATTTTTCTTTATACTCATGGGGAAAACTGTGCTGGATGGGCATGGAGTCAGGTTACTGATGAGAAGTGAGGCAAAGGCATCCCTCGTTATATTATTTTTCATGCAGTGATTAATATCAGGTATGGGATACTTGCTGATCAACAAATAATGGCACCTTCCCACTTACCAATATTCTGGAATATACCAGGAAGTCCAACACAGGTCAGATTTTAAAAGACTGACAGAAAACTCACCATTAACTACAGTCAGTAATATCTTTGTACACTGACACCTGAGCCCATCTTGAACAGCCTGTGGTATTTTTGCTACATAGGAAAAATAACTGTGGGTCAGGTTATGAAGGCAACATCATTGCTTTCTCCAATATACTGAAATGTGGTTTGAATAGACCATAAGGCAGAAAAAATACACCGTAAGGCAGAAAAAATATGCTCTTTGCTACTTCTCACGTGTTACAAAGCTGGTGCTTACTATTGGGAAAGTTCAGGCATTATATACAGTGATTTTAATGTGTACCAATGAGTCAAATATAGACTTATTACTGCACAGAGGGATGATAAGTCTGATTCTCTAATTCTTGCTTAGAATAACATTCATATGGAGTGTGCATGTGAGGGCAAGCAAATAGAGTGGTTGAAACACAAATTTAATGTTCAGCAGCCTTGGGCTTGAGAAACAACCTTCCCAACTGGTAACTGTGTGTGGCCTTAGGCCAACTGTACATATTTTCTAAGACTAACTTTTTCATTGATACATTAGGGATCATATTAGCACTTACATGATAAACCTATTGGTAACAAAGTACTGGAATAAAAGTCTACTAATGAAAAGAATGAAATTCTTTCTTGAGGGGACAACGTTCTGCTTAATTAGGGTTCAAGATCAGTAAACACTTAAATTTAAGCTATTATTATTATGATGATTTTTCTATTATTATTGTTCAAGTTTATTTGGTAAGGTGAATGCATAGTACTCTGTGAAATCAGGAGACCTTCCAGTGGAGGATTTTCTGTATATGTTTTTCAAATATTTCTAAGACCTAAAAACTAGCTAAAGTATCAGACTAGTATACAAAAGCCACTGCTCTACTTTTTCTTTTTTCTTTTCTTTTTCTTTTTTAAATTTCTTTTTGTCTTTTAGGGCCACACCAGCAGCATGTGGAGGTTCCCAGGCTAGAGGTCAAATCAGCACCTAGCTGCGGGCCTACACCACAGCCACAGCAACACCAGATCCAAGCCGCATTTTCGACCAACACCATAGCTCATGGCAATGCCAGATCCTTAATCCACTGAGCGAGGCCAGGGATCAAACCTGCGGCTTCATGGATACTAGTCAGATTTGTTTCTGCTGAGCCATGACAGGAATTCCTTTTTCTTAAAGCAAATCTACAATGGTCTAGAAAAATTCCGGTGAATGCACTGGGAAAGAACAGCCTGCTCCAGTCCCTCCTATGTGCGCCTGGCACCCAGATCTGGATTAAACATTCCTAGTACTGAGGGTGTTTAGGAATCTGGAGGCCTCTCAAGTTAACTGTGAGAAAATTCCCTTGATAAATTGAGTCTGTGGATTTTTTTTTTTAATTAACGCCTTTATAATCCTAAAACATTCACAGCAGCACTGGGCTTTAAACAAGCTAATGTCATGCTTGTCAAAACAGTTCAGGAGAATCTATTAAATAAGCTTATGAGAAGAGATGGGTCTCTGCGGGAAGAACACTAAAGCAAAATAGGAAATTACAGCAAAAACTCAAAGATCAGAAGCAGCAAACATTTCCCTAGACAGATTTCTGTAATTTAGACAAAGGCTTGAAGACTAAAAAATCAATCAGACAACCTTGCTTGGGCTGCACTGGAGGCGGAGAAACTTTTTCTGTCAAGGCACAAGTAGTAAGTATTTTAGGCTTTGCAGGCCAAGAGGCAAAATCGAGAACATAATATAGGTACTTGTACAAAAAGAGGAAAAAAATCCACAAAATTTTTTTGAAAAAATTCAAAATATAATAATAATCATTGAGTACTGTTTCCTTTTCGGAATAAAAGTCTACTAATGAAAAGAATAAAATTCCTTCTTGAAGGGACAACATTCGGCTTAATTAGGGTTCAAGGTCAGTGTTCCCGCTCATCAAGTTAATTGTGTATCTTACTTTGTGTTACCAGTTGTGCTCATTTGTGTACTGAATTTTGTCTCCTCAGAATTCATATGTTAAGCCATAATTCCCAAAGTGACTGTATATGGAGATAGAGTCTATAAAGATATAATAAAGGTTAAGTGAGATCATAAGGGGCCTTAATCTGATAGAACTTGTTTCCTCATAAGAAGAGGCTGGGGAAATCAGGAATGTGGACACACGTAGGAAAGACCATGTGAGCAAAGAGGCAGCCATCTGCAAGCCAAGAAGAGAGTCCTCACCAGAAACTGACCCTATCAATACCTTGATCTTGGACTTCTAGCCTCCAGAAATGTGAGAAACTAAATTTCTGTTCTTTAAGCTACATCGTCTATGATACTTTGTTAAAGCAGCTCTAGCTAACTAATATAATCAGTGAAAACCATCCTTCAACTCACTGGCCATACAAAAACAGGCAGCAGGCAGGAGTTTGCTAATCCTAAACTAAGTGATTAAGAAAGGAAGTGCTTTTGGAAAAACTCCCTTGAATGAAACCAGGGAAGTAAAGTAGTGAATTCTAGCCCCAAAGATAGGATTGTATTTGCTCTGGAATCAGGAGCACCAAGGGCCATAATAGCTCCTCGATGAAGTCTTCTTTAATCAGTCACTGTATAGAGACAGTATTCCCTCCTCTGAACTCAGAGATCACACTATATTTCCCACTAAGAACTTACACTTGATCTTGTTATTACACTTAAGGTGATCTCATAGTCATTTAACATTCTGGTCTTCTAACCTATCCTTATCTAGCAATGCCTTATAAACATTTGTAAATAAGTTGGTTATTAAATGATCAGCTTTAGACAGAGTTCAGGATTTGGATCTACTTCTGGGACGTTCAAGTTCCCTGGCATTTTAGAGACGGCTAATGGTTTTTGCCTTATAACATGGGTGTGCTATGGATGTGTCTCAAGTTATTCTAAGTGTGTTTTTAAAAGGAACATTTTCATTTTTGTGTGAAATAGATGAATTAAAATTTTTTCTCTCATCACTCCTTAAACCAGAGAGGAAAGGGGTTGATGAAGGGCAGTTGGCAGGCAGTGGGGAAGGAATCCTTGGACAAAGGTCTCATCCTAGTGTGTTACCTTCTTGGTGGTTTGGTTTTCAAAATAACCAGGGGGTGGAGGGAGAAGAGAAGCTCATGAATATATTAATATGTTAAGTTACCTTCTTCTAGTCTGTCAGAATGTCCCAACCCTTGCAACAGTGACACCTTGGCCAAATTTTGTTCCTTCAGTGAGAAGCAGTCCCAGAGGTTGAATGCATTTCCTTTATTGTGACATGAACTTGGGGATATATCATACACTATCATATGATATACCTGACCCTCCTCTACCTCATTATAGTCAAACATTTTTTTCAAATATAAGTCTACCTTATATTAGTATAACAAAATATAGCTGTATAACAAAATTTTCTGTAAGTCAACAGTCTGATCATTTAAGGATTTCTCATTACAAGGTGCAGAAATCTGAGAAAAACTAATCAAGAGGATTTTCTCAGAGTCTCTTCTGGCTGCATCCTACCTTGGAAAATAATATTTTGAAGTGGTGTAATAAAAGGCAGTACTTGTCCACCCAAATCTGTTTTCTTTTTCTTCCAAGCTAACAGAATTGTTACCTGAGCACAGGTTATTTAAAGTCTTTATTAATCATAGCCTCATTTGGAGTTGTGTGTACCCATTGGACTTGGTGGCTGTGTGAGGTGAGTAGTAGCAATATGTGAAAACTTTTAATGGACAAGCCACATATAGCCAGGGGATCTCAATGAAATTAAAATAAGATTCCAGACAAAGCCAGACTTTAGGGCTACACACATGGCATATGGAGGTTCCCAAGCTAGGGGTGGAATTGGAGCTACAGCTGCCGGCCTGTGCCCCTATGTCACAGCTACAGCAACACCACAGCCACAGTGATGCAGGATCCAAGCTGGGTCTGCAACCTACACCACAGCTCAGGGCAACACCGGATCCTAAGCCCATTGAGTGAGGCCAGGGATCGAACCTACGTCTTCATGGTCTTCATAGATACTAGTCAAGTATGTTTCTGCGGAGCCACAATAGGAACTCATCAAAGCTGGACTCTAGCACCCAATCTGATTTAGACTGTGAAGGTGACCAATAGAATAGAGCCTCCATACAGTTCACAATCTCCTTTGTGTGGTCCTAGCACTCCTTATCAACAATCAATATACGGGTTATCTTAAATTCTTCCCAATGTAAGGAAGCACCTTTCCAGTCCTTAGAGGAATTTGTCTAAAAGTGCATTAAGGAAAGATATCCACACTCACAATACTCCATGTCAAACAGTGGCTAAATGTTCTATGTAGTGGGAGAAATGTGAGTATTAATGAACTACTGGACTCAAAAATCTCCTTGAGCTAACTTGCAAGTTGAGGAGTGGAGTCTGTGGAAGATGGGATAAAGAACCAAATCTCAGAGACCAAGGAGTTATTATCAGGAGGAAAGAGGGCTAAAAGACATGAAAATGGTTCACATTCAACAAGCCCTATTTATCAGACCATTTATTAGAGGCTCACTGACAAAGCTCAGTGCAATGCTGTAAAATAGAACTATAGCTAAAACCTTTTCTGGAAATCGATTTTTTTTTAAGTCTTAAGTTTTTATCCTTTTCAAGAGTGAGTTTTCACAAATTTTATCCTTCTCTCATAAAAAAGTAGATTTTCCTTAACATAATGAGCACATAGCTACAAAAGAATTTCTTTCATTGAATGCAATATAATTTATCTGCTTAATTATTTTAAAAGTATTTTGCATGTGATTTTATAAGTTATGGTTTTATTGATTCTACTTAATCAATAAGTTCAAACATTTTCAAAAGCAGGCAAATGTTTTTTTAAATTGACTACTAAAAAAATCTCCCTACCTTAATATTTAGTTCAGAATTTTAGCTTCTTTCCTAAATGATTTTTCAGTTATAAAAACAACCATTGATTTTAGTAGCTTTAGAAATAACATTTCTTCTTAAATATAATTCAGTTTTACATTGTGATTTATTTTATTTTGAAATAATTTTAAATTTATTTAAAAACTGCAAGAATGGTATAAAAATTATTTCTTGAATCCTTTGAAAGTAAATTACTAATACAATGCCCTAATACTCCAAATAATTCAATGTGTAGTTCCTAACAACAAGAATATTCTTTCATGTAACCACACTATAACCAACACTGATACATCTAGTCTGCAGAGAGCATTCATTTTTCCAATAATGTCCTGGAACTAATTTCTCTAAGATTATTTTTTCCTTTAGTTGGCATGTTTCTTTTAGCCTCCTTCAATTGAAAACAGTTTCTCAGTTTTTCCTTTAATTTCACGATTTTTGCCCCGAGAAGCTTACAAGTTAGTTACTTTTTAGAATTATTCTCGAGTTGGATTTATCTGATGTATTCTCATGGTGAGATTCACATTTCACATGTTTTGCCGGCAATGTCAAGAGTGACACTGTGTCCTTCACACTGTATATTAACAGGCAATATGCAGTATCCATGGGGTGCAATTTTTTTTTCTCCCTTTACACATTTGGTGTTCTTGTTTTCAACAGCAACCCCCGGGTGCTGTCGCATTGTGGGGGTCTCCAGGTGGACTTTCAGGAACAAAGGACCAATCCATAAGATTCTTGGGCCCTGAACTTAAGTAAAAAATTCTGGTTTCAATTATTTTCAATATATATATATTTTTAATTTGCTCCATTTCCTCTTAATGTAAACAAAGTTAGGCCAATGTCACTGTGCCTCACTGTGGATGCTTCCCTTCATTCTTCTCCAGATCCCATACACTCGGCTGGATGCCTGCTGTACCCATGCCTCCTGCAGACGTTCTCCTTACTCACTGGGCTTTGTGGCCCCAAAGCAGCAGCCCTCCACATAGCTGTGCTCATTCCCAAATCCTTCCAATCTGCTTAGAGGACGACACCCTGCACTGGGCTCCTCCCTCTGCTTGTGGGAATCCCTCCTTACTCAGTCCTACTGAGTATATTTTGAACTGACTTATTCGAGAAGAAGGAAGGAGGGAAGGAAGAAAGGAAATAAAGACAGAGTATACAAAATTATATTCTTATTATTCTATTGAGAACATTTGTTCACATTTTATAAATTTAATTTTATTAGAGTATAGTGATTTATAATATTGTATTAGTGTTAGCTGTACAGCCAAGAGAAGAAGTCATACATATAAATATATACATTCTTTTTTCCCATATAGGTTATTACAAACTATTGAGTAGATTTTCCTGTGCTCCACAGTAGGTTCTCATTAATTATTTATTTTATATAGTAGTGTGTACTGCTCCCTCCAGTGGTTTAACCTATGGTAACCATAAGATTGGTTTTGAAATCTGTGAGTTTGTTTCTATTTTTTAAATAAATTCTTTTGTATCATTTTTATTGGATTCCAAATATAAGTAATATCATACAATATTTGTCCTTCTCTGCCTGGCTTATTTCACTTAGTATGATAACCTCTAGGTCCATCTATGTTGCTGCAAATGGCATTACTTCATTCTTTTTAATGGCTGAATAATATTCCATTGTATATATGCACAAAAATCTTCTTTATCCATTCCTCTGGCAATGGATATTTAGGTTGCTTCCACATATTGGTTATTGTAAACAGTGTTGCAGTGAACATTAGGGTGCATGTATCTTTCCAAATTAGCTTTCTCAGGATATATGGCAAGGGGTGGGATTGCTAGATCATATGGTAGTACTGTATTTAGTTTTTTAAGGAACCTCCATACTGTCCTCCATAGTGGTTGCAGCAATTTACATTCCCACCAACAGTGTCTTTTTCTCCACACCCACTCTAGCATTTATTGTTTGGAGATTTTTTGATGATGGCCATTCTGAATTTGAAATTATATGCTATGTATTTTCAATTTACCTATTTATTTCAAATTATTTATATATATAAATAATATGGTTCACATGTTTCCTTTTATAACTAATCTATTAAAGGTTCTGAGAAAGTTTCTTAAGAAAAATAATTTAATTTATAAGAATATGAAAGACAGTACCCATATCTCAAAAAATATTGAAATAATACCAAATAATTATACCTAGATAAGAATATATATATCTATTTTTAACTACAGAAGCTTCAGTTGCAAATAATAAAAATAATTATACTTTCCAAATGTAAGCAATTTGAGAAGTTCCCAAAGTAATCCTTCATATCTTAGTAAAACCATTTTCTTCCAACTGCTAAAACAAAATCCTCCCTTTAATTAAGAGGTAATTTTATAATCACCTAAGTCACCTTAAATGCAGCTGAAACAACTAAAATTTCTTCCTTTTTGTACATCAGAAATTATTTTCAATCCATCACAGTTACCCTTGTCTGGATTTTCAGCTACATGGTTCTAGGTATGCAATAATAGAGGAATGTTTGATAATTGACCCAATGAGGATTAAAAGTTCTGGGCAGTTACTGCACGGTAGGAACAATGGGCCTGCCAGAGGACTTGGGGAGAAATGAAGGAAACAGTCCATGTGAAACTTTTCTGGTAGTAATTTTACATCCTTTGGGATAGAGCCTTCGTTATTAGTGCCTTGAACTTTCTGAAGTGGAGCTGCCCAAAGGTGGTGTTAACTACACTTCTACAAGTGTTTACTTCATCAGAAAAGCTTAGCCCTTCAGTCAATTTCATCATTCACATCTGTTGGTCACTGAGGTTAATTTATCTTCCAAGGTTTCCTGAAAATTTTCCAAAATAAACTGAAGAATACTCAGAAAGAAGGAGAGAAAGACTTTGTATCAAGGTTTTTAAAATTCTGCTTCCAATCTAACTATTTTTCTTGCAACTTATTTGATCTCATTTGTAGTATCCTTGAATAATTTTTCTTTATCTTTGAAGTATAACAGTGTAACTAGAATATTTCTCCAGGTTGATGATTCCACATAGGTTTCCCAGTTTCTCCTTCAATATATACATTGAGACTATTTCTGGAAATTTTTCTTCAGTCACAATTATAAATATAATTTTTTAATGAATCTGTTGTTTTTGGCTTTACTAACTCCAATTATACAAATCTTATCCCTTCTTTTCCTTTTCATTTCCACCATGTTCTTACTGGCCCTTTTCATTTCTTTAACTCTTGTACCCCTGGTTGTTCTCCTATTTTTCCTATTACAAAGTTTTATTTATTTATTTTTATTATTTTTTGAACATAATTTGTCTTTATTTCTGTGATTTTTAATGTCTTTCAATTCTATACCTTCCTTCATTCCTTTCTCTCTTTTTCTGTTCCTCTCTGATCTTATTTTTTTAATTTATAAATCAAGGGTTTTTTTTAATATCCCTAAATACTTTTTGGAGTATATTTGACTAAGTTGGACTGTTGCCTCATAGTTTTTTGCTACATGTTTTTATTCTTTTTATTTTTTAAAAGAATTGGAATGTTTCATCAGTTAAAGTTCACTGAATTTTATATTCTGATTTTGTAAAAATTCGGTATAGATTTAGAGTTTGCTTTTGCACACTATTGTGAACTTTGAGTGTTTAACAGAATTTTTAATTCAATGACATCCTCTTTTATCAGTACCTCAAAATAGTAAAAATCCAGACATTTAGTGGGTTTTGTTATTTATTTTGTGTGTGTGTGTGTTTGGGAAGGAGGTTGTGTGTCTCCGACATTTGGTTCTCTTTGTGTGTTAAGACCAAATTTTCCCTTTTGTTACCCAACTGCCTCCCAAATTTCCTCTTCTTTTTTCTCTTCTGCTTTGCTTGGCCTGTCCTTGCTCACCACAATGGTTGGCAATGGTGCTATCATGTGAATATTCTTTTCTGGAATTTGATGTTTCTATTTTTTTATTTGCTATTATTTTGGAGTTTGGTGGGGTTTTTTTGTTTTGTTTTGTTTTGTTTTGTTTTGTCTTTTTAGGGCCGCACATGTGGCATATGGAGTTTCCCAGACCAGGGGTTGAATCAGAGCTGTTGCTGCTGGCCTATGCCAGAGGCACAGCAACTTGGGATCCAAGCCACATCTGCGACCTACACCACAGCTCATGGCAACACCGGATCCTTAACCCACTGAGCGAGGCCAGGGATTGAACCTGCAACCTCATGGTTCCCAGTCAGATTCGTTTCTGCTGAGCCACTGTGGGAACTCTGGAGTTTGGTCATTTTTTAAGTCATGCCTGAGGCACATGGTTTTGGTATAGTTTTGCTATTATTACTGTTTTTTCTTATAGTTTGAATTGTTTGGAAATATTACATTAAAAAAGTAAGATAGAAACATCATTATCCTCAGCTCCCTGGAAGTTCTTCATCTTTTAAGCTTTTCTTTCTTTCTTTTTTCTTTTTTCTTTTTTTTTTTTTTTGTCTTTCTGTCTTTTCTAGGGCTGCACCTGTGGCATGTGGAGGTTCCCAGGCCAGGGGTCTAATTGGAGCTGTAGCTGCCAGACTATGCCAGAGCCACAGCAGTGCCAGATCCGAGCCGTGTCTGCGACCTACACCACAGCTCATGGCAGCACCGGATCCTTAACCCACTGAGCGAGGCCAGGGATTGAACCTGAAACCCCATGGTTCCTAGTCGGATTCGTTAACCACTGAGCCACAATGGGAACTCCTTAAGTTTTTATTTCTATCCGGCCTATGTTCTTTAACCCATGTTATTTAAAATGAATTATAGGTAGTGGGCAAGTAAGTTATCTTATTACTTACTGTTATTACTATCTCCCCCAAGTCAGATACATTATGATTATAGAATGAAATCTGTATTGTCATTAATACAATGAAATCTGTACTGTTTACTGTACTATAACAATAAAGTGAAACTTGAAAAAATAATATCCAGTCCTAAAGTTGGAGATTTCCATTCCATCAAATACAAGGTAGATGTGCAATCAAGGAGAATATTTTATATTACCAAATGATAAATCTGCTGTACCTGTTAGGTAGTTGAAGACAAAGAAGTTCAGTCTTATGAATGTCAACTAAGTAGTTTTTACTAGTAATAAATTAAACTTGAATACATTAAAACATTTAAATGAAACAGCACTATACTGCCCAAAACGAGGTAGGTGTAGGTCATTAGAGCATAAATTATTACCCATTTTAAAAATTGCTAGTTTCTTGTGTTCTGGCAAGAAAACAGTGAGCCATTTTAGCTCACTGGCAAAGCCAAGTGTATTTTAGCACAGTTTCAAGATAAAAACAACTTGGCGTGTCAATAGCTGAGGCAAAGAGGTTAGTGAGATGTAGTTTAGTACTAATATATCCTATTTTGCCATGCAACTAAAGAAAAAGAGTAGTGAGAGGTTTGACTCTACATGTCGCTTTACCAGTGACAAATTATAGTAATTATTGGAAATAATCCTTATCTAAATAATAAACAACATTCTATTTTAAAATGTGTTCTCAGTTGCACTCAGCTTCTTCTTTCTAGTATCCTCATCAAGAAAAATAAACACCATTTTCCTTTCTTCCAAAAGTCTATAGATACTAATGTTATTTGGAAACAACACATTGAATTGTTACTACAGATGGTCAAAGCCCTTTTACATGCCTTGCCCAGGGTACATCTTCAACCTCACCACAGCCACCTCCCCCCTTTTTTCCTTTATCCACTTTGCCAAAGGGGCTAGTTTTTCTTTATTTCTACATTAGTGTTTGCAACCAACTAATCTATCCTTTGGGGATTTTTCTTCCCCCAAACATGAAGTGAAATGAGGATACTGTCTCTGTTGTTCTTTCTTTTCTTTGTTGCCACTAAAAATAAACACGTCAGTGGATTTTAATGCTAATCACTAAAATGAAAAGAAAAATGATTTTACAAAGTTAAATACAACTGAGGTGCCAAAGTTAAAAATTTCCTAATTTATGATTCGTGGAAAATGATTAATTTTCCTTTCTAAAATGTAAACTTGAGGCTCATACAAAATTTTATCCAGCTGTTAGTTTCTATCCTTGAGATAGGGCTCACCAAACACATTAACTTTTCTTGTATTTTTGTCTTTAAGCAATGAATTGTTTGAAACATTACTATAAAATATCCAAAAATCTGAGTAATAAGTTCCTTTTTTTATTCAAATGAACAGTTTGCATGTCATTAAGGTTAGGAATAGGCCAAGGATTTTTATTCTATGTAGTTTCTTAATATCAGTCACTTCTTTGATTTTCAGTTTGTTTCTTTTTTCTTTTCATTTTTAATAAACTGTATTTTTAGAGCAATTTTAAGTGCAAAGAAAAATCAAGTGGAAAGTTCCCATATACCCCCTGCCTGCACACATGCACAGCTTTCCCCATTATCAATATCCTGCGGCAAAGCAGTATACTTGTTTCTATTTAACAATCATTATCTGAAGTCCATAGCTGACACTGAGTTCTTGATGTACATTCTGTGGCTTGGATCAATGTATAAGTGACATGCATCCACTGTTATAGTATCATACAGAATAATGTCACTGCCCTGAAAATATTCTGTGCTCTGGTAATTCCTCTTCCCCTCTTCACTAATCCTAGTGACAACTGATCTTTTGCTGCCTCCATAACTTTGCCTTTTCCAGAATGTCATGTATGTAGTTGGGATCATTTGGTGTGCAGGTTTTCCAGACTGGTTTCTTTGACATAATAATATGTGTTTAAGTTTATTCCATGGCTTTCCATAGCTTGATAGCTCATTTCTTTCTTTTTTTAAATTAACTTTTTTTTTTTTTTTTTTTAGAGCACCTTTAGGTTCATAGTAACATTAAGCAGGAGGTACAGGGATTTTCCTGTAAAATTAAAAACATTGAGTACACATGCACAACTGCCCCTCAACCCCACAAGTGATAACATTTGTGATAGTAACATTAAGCAGGAGGTACAGGGATTTTCCTGTAAAATTAAAAACATTGAGTACACATGCACAACTGCCCCTCAACCCCACAAGTGATAACATTTGTGATAACTGAAGATCCACACTGACACATCATAATCACCCAAAGTTCATCATCCATATTGGGATTGCACTTGTACATTCTGTGGGTTTGGACAAATGTATAATGGTGTGATTCATGACTGTAGTATTACACAGGGTAGTTTCTCTATCTTAAAAATCCTTTGTACTCTGTATATTCATTTCTCCTCCCTCATCCTGGCAACCTCTGATCTTTTTACTGTCACCACAGTGGTGCCTTTTCCAGAATGTCATAGTTGGAATCGTACAGACCAGTGTCTTTCACTTAGTAACAAGTGATCTCCATATCTTTTCATTTAGTTGAGAGCTTAGTTCCTTTTAGAGCTGAATAATATTCCATTATCTGAGTGTTTCACAGTTTATTCATCCATTAATATACTGACATGCATCTTAGCTGCTTCTGAGTTTTGACATCAGTTTGTTTCTTTTAATTATTCATACTTAATAACTTGAAATTTTCATCCTTTAATACAGGTGGGTGCAAACTTTCTAGCTGCAGGAATGTTATCAAATGGTGAGCTGTAGGATGCCCTTCAAACCACTCATCCCTGCCACTCTCCATAAACACAGTATCAATGTACTTCTTCATCCCCAACAAGGAACGTATCTTCTCTACCTCTAAAAAATTAATGCCTTGAAATATCCCAAATTCAGTTATTTGGGTTGTAATTTTTGCAATTTCTTAGATCATTAAATTGACTTTATTTCCTTCCCCCTTTTTTAATTTGTAGAAAATAAACAGATCATGTCAGAATGACTTGTTTTAACTACCTTAAGGTCACAACTATTTTTGAAATAAAAGAGTTCTTTTGTTAAGAGTCCTCTTTTGAAATAGAGGACTTAGTTTGAAAACTGGTTTATTATAACTCCTTTTCTCTAGAATCTTTAATAAGAAAGAATAAAAAGAAATGTACACATGATTTTTATTCAAGAAAATTCTATTTAAGCATATAAAAAAATGAATTCTTGTCCACTGCTAGCTCAAATCATCTGTTAGCATGGAACTGTCTGATACCAGAAGGCCACATATTCCCTTCCTAAAGATCTGCATCCTCCAAGATAGCATGTGTTAATTACCCACTGGTCAATAGGGCTAGAATACTCCCTGAGGCATCATGCTTAAAGACTGCAACACTTATAGGAAAGTAATCTTGGGAGACCATTTTAATGAACAGCTCCATGTAAATGCTCACATAGAAAAATGTTTCTTCTTGCAGTGCACCTAGATAAGAATGGTTTTTCTTCTTTGGTACTGATATTTTAAATACAATGGATTCTTATTCATTTTATCCCTTTACTCATACTTTGGATGGGAGATAGGAATCTTGCCTTGCATCCCTTTGGGTGACAAAGGCTTGTTTCTTGCTTCATTCTGGTCAGTGAATTTTCCGGGTCCAATATCAGAAAATGTTCTTTGCTTCTTCCCAGATGGTTTCTCTGCTCTGTATGTCAGGCTTTCCCTTATCTTCTTTTGTTAGACTGAAGAATTCCTTGATTTTTTTTCTTTCCATATAATTTAGTAAAATAATATGACCTCAAACAAATACTAATAGAAAGACAAAGAATACTATATACAGGGCAGTTGTAATTACAGAAAAGTTTGGCCTGATGAAGAAACTCAGAGAAAACATTCACAGAATTTGAATATTCGTGTTGCAAAAGTCAGTATATAGTTATGGAATGCCTTTTGACCTGTCCACCTGAGCAACGCCACAATTAGACCTACTTTGTCCTGAATGATTACAGCAGACAAACATCAGAGTGTCAATGAGCTATTCCTACGAAGTTCCTAAATTACTATGAACAGTCTATTATTCTTTTACTACATATATAATTTCCAAATGGTTTATCTCATCTGCCTCTGAGGTAGTTAAGATTAAAGGAAATAATTCTGAGATCTTGCAAGGAAGTATTGAAGCTGACAAATGCTGTATGGAATTTCACAAGCTGCCCTTTTTAGCAGAGAAAGCTGAGTGTGCACTACTTGAGGAATCAGGAAATAAAGACACCTGGTTACAATTTATCACCATTTTCTTTGGCTAGACTGAACTTCTTGTCTTGTGATCTTTTATTGCTCTTGACTTCCTTTATTAACTCTTTAAAATACATTATTGCATTACGTTTTCAAAGTTCACAAATGTCCAGTAGATATGATATTTAAAAACATTGAGTAGTATAGAGATCAGAACCTTCGTGTTGCCACAGACTCTTGCATTAAGTCTCAACAGCTACCCTGTATTAGTTTATGTTTTCCCCCTTCCTTCTCCAACCACCCATTGTTGCTTTATAAGGTTTCAAGAGAGGGTATGTTAAGAATTGATTCTGTTTAGTGAAAACCATGTGGCCTATTGGCCTTACTTAAAAAAAAAATCATTAGTAAAGATCTTCACATCTATAATTGTCCAAGTTGGTTGACCAGAAAAACTGGCCTCAAGCTACACCTACCCACAAACTGTTTGAAGCTTTCTTTCCAAGCCCAACATCCCCAGAGTTTCTGTTGAAATGAATAGATTCATTGAAATGCATCTGTATATATATATAATATTATTAAGAAAGACACTTTTCTTTCAATATTTGTCCCTTTCCTTCCTACAATGTCATTTTTAGTAACTATGATTATATACTTCCATAATTTACTTAAGAAAACTCATCCTCTTCAGTGTTAAAGATGCTTAAACCATTAACTTTAGCCCAAAATCTCTTGGGAATCAGATCCATATATCCAACTACTTATTGAACCTGCAATTTAGTGCCTCCAGTCATCTAAAACAACATTTCAAATATTCAACTTACCATTTCCTTCCACCTTTTGATACCTAAATAGTTGTTATAACTGTGAATGAGGTTGAACTAAACAAAAATTTTGAGTTTTATCTTGTACTATTCCAAGTCAGTCATATTTAGAGTCATCCATTTCTAAATCATGTCGATTTTACCTTCGAAATGTATCTTATACCTATTCACTTCTCTCACAAATATTAGATCCTTTGAACAAACCATTACCATGTTTCAATATGTTAATTTGGCTCCCTTTTTCAAGGTTTATACATTCCCTAATCCTTTATTCACAGTATTGCCACAACATTGATCACTTCAGTAATGAAAAGCCTACAAACACTCTTTTCTTCTCTTAGGAATATGTCTATATTAAGTGGAATATCTTATAAGGTGTTAAATAATTTAGTGCCTGATATTTCTCTGCCTTCATTTATTATCATTTTTAATTAAACAAACTCACATCATTTACATCTCCATGAATTTATCAACATAACGATATTTACCTCCATAAAGCACTCAAGTTTTTAAAATTTTGAGATTCTATAATGAAAAATTATTAATTTTAATAGTAGACACTCTCTCTCAAAAATGATCACAGACTATTGTCAATGGCAAATCAACTAATATCAACTATACCAAAAAGAAGGTGAAAATATTGATGATATACTTAAATATCAAATAGTTAATAGCTAAAATGAGAAAAAAACTACTTTAGCAAAAATAAGATGACACTGGCAATTCCTGTTGTGGTGCAGCAGAAATGAATCCGACTAGTATCCATGAGGATGCAGATTTGATCCCTGGTCTCACTCAGTGGGTTAAGGATCCAGCGTGATCTGTGGTATAGGTCGCAGCTGTGGCTTAGATCCCACATTGCTGTGGCTGTGGTGTAGGCCAGCAGCTGCAGCTCATATTCAACCCTTAGTCTGGGAACTTCCATATGCTGCAAGTGTGGCCCTAAAAAGCAAAAGTAATAATAGCAATAATAATAAGGTGATGCCAATTTATATAAAGTGAAGATTTAAATAGTGCTAAAGAAAATATTGGTGGATTCTTCTTTAATTTGGGTGTAGGAAAATTAATTATTATTCTTTAATTTGGGTGTAGGAAAATTAATTATTATTCTTTAATTTGGGTGTAGGAAAATTAATTATTATTAATTATTAATTATGAATAAAAATATGGAGGCAATGAAATAGAAGAACGTTTAACTGGCTATATAGCCTTTTAACTGGCATAACAAAAATACTATAAATGAGTTAAAAATACAATTGACAAAGTAAAAGATAATATTTGCAATATATCATAGAAACAGGGATAACTCTAATATATAAAGAACTCTTAAAAACTGAGAGGAAAAATTATAAAAGCCTAAAAGCATAATAGACAAAAAATACAAACATAATTCTCAAACAAAAATGAAAATGTTATCCTTAAACACATAAAAGTTATATTCAATGTTATATATAATTAGAAGAAAACAATTTAAAACATAACTGAGATACTATTTTCACCTATAAAACTGGAAAACATTAAACTGTAGAACTGTGTATTTACTGATCAGGCTAGGGAAGCAGACTCTCATATATTGCTAGTGGGAATACAAATTTATACAAAACATGTTAAGGAGAATTTGGTAAAACTCACCAAAAATACACAGATGTTTACTTATTGACTTAGTAATTTCAGTTTTAGGACTTTATCTAAACATACATCTCTAGCAACAAAATACACATGATATGCTCAAAGATATTCCCTATAACATTACTTGTTACCACAAAATATTGGGTACAATATAAATGTCCATATATAGAGGAGTAATTGAATAAACTCTTGGCATATATATGGTACATCTGATAGAATGCTGTAAAAGTGTAAAAATGAAGGAAGAAGAATTGATATGGAGTAATTTCCAGAATATATATTGTTATATGGAAAAGGGAACATACTGAAGGGTAAGTGGTGTAAAAAGGAGGGGAAAATAAAATATATGCATATATTTACTTGTGTAAGTACAGAGAAACAAGAATGGATAAACTACATAATAATGAGACTGGTTAATTTCAGAGACTGGGTAGAAATGGCCTACTAGTATATTCTCTGAATGTATCTTCCTGTAAATGTCTTTTATAGCCATGATAATGCATAATGTACCCAGAGAAAATAAAATCAACAGACTTCTAAAACTGAACACAAAGAGAACCACATTAACTTACCTGTATTCAAATGAATAACATTAAAACTTGGTGGGAGGATGGTTGATATCAAAACTGAGTTGCTTTCAACACATTTTTTAGACTATCTACCCTCAAGCTAATAAAGACAAAAGAAAAAAAAATCTTCTAGAAGCACTCACAATAAATTTAAATCCAAGTCAATGGCTTCTTTTGTGACAAATCATGAATAAGCAGTTCTAAAAATCACTTTTTATACTTCCTAGGACTGAACACATAAAAATTTTATGAAAATGGGGAGACAGGATTCTCACTCAGAGAAGGCAGAAACAAATACAGAAATTAAGACAGAATGAGGCCTGTAGATTTGCACTGGGCTTGGTAACATCTGTTTCTGTACTCAAAAAATGTACAGAAGCAATGACTCCCCAGTAGCAGTAAGCCCATCTAATACCAACCTTTTGCTTTCTAAATACCACTTTTCTTTTAAAGGAACCAGGAATCCTTGGGGAAAAATGGCTTATTTCAGGACTGGGATGGGGAAAATAGAAGGTAATGCTGGAATAATTCTGAGCCAAAATGTAAAGAACTGCATAAAGAATGACAGACGACTGTCGAAAGGGCCCAGAGCCAACTCGAACAAGCTCTTACCAGCATTACAACTTCAATATCCAAGTGGGTAATTATAGTAAGAGATTGTATTCAATAAAGTAGGATTCTAAAGTTCGTATTGCTACAAATTAATGAATACATAACTAGGGAGAAATTGCTTCCTTTCAGTAATGTGTTAACAAAAAGATACAAGAATGACTGATAGCATTTGAAATCACTATTTGCCAACCACCAATATAGTGACTTAGTCAATCAACAATCATCAAAGGATGCTAATAATTGGTCCATCAAGTGTAACAAAATATTTGTAATATTTAGGCATATTTTCTCACAGGATACTTAATAATCTCAAAATATAAAATAGTAACTATAACAGAGGAGAAATCTGACAGGAATCATGTTTACCAAATGATCAAATTAATATTGCCAGTAATGAGACAAACCAATAGTGAGTGCCCTCGGGTATAATATGCTGAGAACTCAGCATCAGTTTTAGGATATTTCTACTCAAAGTACATATCCTGAAGGTACAACGAAAAACAAGAGACAAATAAAATTGAGGAATCTAGTCTTTGAAACTGTTGATGTTGTAAAATACCAAAAAAAAAAAAAATCATAAATTCTTCCAAATTAAAGAAGACTAAAGCGATATAACAACCAAACCTAAGACATGATTTTGGGTTTTCTTTTGCTCAAAGGTCATTAACATAGACATTGGTGAGATCATAATAAAATCTTGCATCAATATTAATTTCCTTTTTTGAAAACTGCACTATGGTTATATTCTTGGGAAATAAATACTAAAATGTTGATGGCAAAGGGACACCATGTCTGCAACTTACTTTTGAATGGTTCTAAGAACAATCTTCTGTCTTTCATCTAGAAAAAAATGATAAAGAAATACATTAAGACATTAACTTTTGGGGGAATATAGGTTACAGCTATCCAGGAATTCTATGCATTATTCATGCAACATTTTTGTAAATCAAAAAGTATTTTGAAAAAATCAAATGATGAAGTAATGCAGTTCATAAATATTTCTTTTCTCAGGACCATACTAGTTCCATTTCTACCAGTAACTATCTACATTTCTTCAAAATTTGTTTTTCTTTATTTTATTCCATTCTTGATTTTGTTTAGTAGAAGATGCCAATTAATATTGCCAACTAACTACTACTAATAGTAGTTGGCAATAAAATGGTAAACATTATTTACAGTAAAAAGAATGACAAAATACTTAATCCCAACATTTAAAAAAATTAGGAGTGATGCAGTTATAAACAATTTAAAGAAATTCATATCTAAGATGGTAAAATACTTTTGCTCACATTTGCTATTATAGAAAGTTTATACTATAAGGGATCCATTCCATTTTACACAAAAGAAATCTAAATTCTCAATAAGCTGGTGTTCAAATTCATACAACTGTGGAATGGCAGAGTGGGAAACAAAACCCATATTTCTTGACTGCACTGGTATAGTAACTAGGACTTGGCACTTTCCTTGTTATTGGCTGAGGGAATTTCCTCTTGAGGGAGTGTGGTTTCATGGTTTAAAGAACACAACAGGGAATGAGACTTGTGTTCTAGAACCAGCTCTGTTGCTTACAAACTATGTGACTCTGAAGAAATCTCTTCCGGCTCTAAATCTGAGTTTGAAGATATTTTCCCCACCTTGTATTTATTAAAACAAAAAAAATGATTAAAAATTAACATTAAAGCAAAACTTTTAAAATAAAACCATCCAAATCTATCCCATAAATACAGCTAAGACAAATGCTCTATTTTCCAAAATCAATTCGTAGTTGACAAATTTGCAGATATGCAAAGAATGCTAATAGGAAAGTAAATTAATATACACTTTCTGAAGGATAATATAAAACATGCCTTTAAAGCTATTGTTGGTTGTATACAATTTCTCTAACAAGCTCCCCAAAAGAAACGCTCCATAAGAAAATAATCAAATAAGTGTTACACTTTATAAGGATACTCCATCTTAAACCTATGTAAATAAAAAAAGAAACAAAATCCAATAATAGTAAATTGGTTAAATATACTACATCTATAAACTGTAATAAAATAAAATATAAACATTAAAATAAAATATTTCCCAAACTTGTATTAAGAAATGTGAGTCCCTGGAATGCATTCTACTAAAGAATAAATATTTAGAACCTGTAGAATTATATAAAGTTAGATGTCACTAATTCTAATATATGTTAATATTCTAACACCCACTGTTTCACCACATAGAAGAATGAAAGAGGCATTGTATAGAATGCTTCAAAGTTAATTAATATAAATTAATAATTTAACATTTGATGGAACAAGGTTTAGCAGAATAGTGCGTGATTAATACTGTTGTAGGATATTTAATGTTGCAGCAAATATGCAAAATATATGGATAATTAAAACATATCAGGAGTTCCCGTCGTGGCGCAGTGGTTAACGAATCCGACTAGGAACCATGAGGTTGTGGGTTCGATCCCTGCCCTTGCTCAGTGGGTTAATGATCCGGCATTGCCGTGAGCTGTGGTGTAGGTTGCAGACGCGGCTCGGATCCTGCGTTGCTGTGGCTCTGGCATAGGCTGGTGGCTACAGCTCTGATTCGACCCCTAGCCTGGGAACCTCCATATGCCGTGGGAGCGGCCCAAGAAATAGCAAAAAGACAAAAAAATAAAAAATAAAAAATAAATCTAAGATGGTATAGATTATACATAAAACTATATGGATGTCTGTGTGTGTAAAGTATATATGTCAAAAAATTGACAATCTTGGGTTGAGAAATAAGAAGTAAATAATATTTTTTCTCATTTTTAATTTTTAAATTTTCTACAACATAAAAAATTACTAACTTTACTCAAAATATTTCTGTTACGGTACCAATGTTCCAAAGTTGGTATGTGTACCTTTCTGCCTTCTAGTTCTTTACTCTTCCATCCAAAATTTGTTTTTTTTTAAAGACTCCACATCCTAAAATCAACCACTTAGTATTATTTTGGACCCAAACTGAAAAAGTTCTGTTGGTGTTTCTTCCTTCATAACATCCTTTTCTGTTTCTACAGTGGCACCTACACATCTGGGTGATTTCATCTCACTTCCCCAGCTTCCGCATAGGTAGTCTCACCTCTCCACATTTTTGTGTTCCTGTAACATGCTGCCAGACACTGCTGCCAAAACCATCTCTCAAATGCACTGCTCTGCCCACATTACTTCCTTTTTCAAATCCTTCAAAGCTAGTATTTCTTTGCATATGAAATTGAAATTACTCATATATATTTTCAAATAGCCATTATCTACACGTAAATATAATCCATCAACTCTTTCATCTACCCTCTGCTGCATATTGCTCTTTGTTGCTTAATATGACTACATACTTCAAATAACCACGTTCATAATAATTTTACTTAAACATAATATTTAAAACTTTTTTCTTTTCTTTTTACTAAAGGATTTATTCAAGTTTTATGTTTCCTGGATATTTACATAAGGGCAGGAGGAAACGACTAACTTTTATCGAATGTCTGTTATACACAGGGCACTGAACAAGTTGACATAAGACAGACTATCTCTTGTAATCTAACTGAAAATTAAGTAATTCTAAGTTAAAGTGCAAAGATTTAATCAGCTAGAAATTAAGAGTGGTCTAATAAATTCTACCTTACACCATTTTCTTCCTTTCTGAGCAGTATTTGACTGTCATTTTACTTCCTATATATATTTTTTTTTCATTTTTTGTTCCTGATATGTGGGCTAAGGAGTAGGGCATTAGCTATGTTTCTCTTATTTAATTTCCCAAATTAATCTACTAAGTTTTATTATTGCTTGTTTTTTGTTTGTTTTTTATAGCCAACCTCTGTAGAGAATTAATTTAGTTCTTGTTTCCTAGGTAGTTAGATTTTTCTTACCAATTCTGACAGAAGGTTATAAACTTGTTATTTTATTAAGTAAAGGAAATTACTATCAATGAAAGAACAAAAAGTACACTACCTACAAACAACATCATGGAGTTTCCATCGTGGCTCAGTGGTTAACGAACCTAACTAGTATCCATGAGGACACAGGTTCGATCCTTGGCCTTGCTCAGTGGGTTAAGGATCTGGCGTTGCCATGAGCTGTGGTGTAGGTCACAGACACGGCTCAGATTCCACATTTCTGTGACTGTGAAATAGGCCAGCAGCTATAGCTCTGATTTGACCCCTGACCTGGGAACCTCCATATGCCGTGGGTGCAGCCCTAAAAAAAAAAAAAAACGAAAAAAAAAGACTACATAAATAAATAAATAAAATCAACATCACAAAATAACTGACACGGTAATATAAAAAAGTAGAAAAGACTTAATTCCTTAAATAGAAACCTGCCTTTTCCTGAAAAGGAGAATTGGGCAACATATACTGACATAACCAAGCATCAAAAATCAGAAAAAATTTATGAGAAAAACTATGAATCACATACGTAAAATCAAAGGCAATAAAACCATAACCTAACATTTTGTTTTATCATATTATATTTAATTACTTTCTTAATATGTTTGTGATTTTGGGAATCTCTATTCTACAGCAAATGTAAAGAGTAATTTGAATACTACTTATTCTGGGATGGCACTACGCATCGAAAAACTGATGTATTAGTTTTCCTGGGCTGCCAAAACAAAATACCACAGACAACAGAAATGCATTTAAACAACAGAAATGTATTTTCCACAATTTAGGAGGCCAAAGTCCCAGATCAGGTTATTGGCAGAGTTGTTTTCTCCTGAGGACTTTCTCCTTGGCTTGCTGATGGCTGCAAGGACATCCTCTTATAAGGACAAATTGAATTAGGGTCCACATTAAGAGCCTCATTTAACTTGATTGCCCCTTTAAAGGCCCTATCTCCAAATACAATCACATTGTGAAGTAATTACTGGGGGTTAGGGTTTCAACATAAGAATTTTGGGGAGATACAAGCCAACCCATAACAACTAGCAACACCACTAAAAATGGAATATCAACCTATCTATGATTTGCCCTTTTTTTCTGAGATTAGAGATGATTTATCCCAAATAATATTAAGACTGAAAAATTATATGTTACCTATGAACTCTCGGGGCAAAAATATGTTTGTTCAGTTCTTCCACGAAGAACACTATTATTCTTCCTGAAAAATATATAGAACTATAATAATTCTTATTATTTTGAGAATTATATTTTATTCATTAAATAATTATTACCAATTCCTCTGTATTGCGAAGTTAATATGCATTTTTAAAATTTTTATTTTTAAGGTACTTTACTATTTAGTGGATTTCCAACTCTAGCAATGACATCCAAGTGACATGGAAATCAGTGCAATGCTTTTCCCTTCATATTATGGATCTTGCATGGACAACTTGAAGCCTATTTAGCACAGAGGGATGAGAAAAAAGATTTTTAAATGTAGTTGCATTCTTGGTGATAAGTGGATTCATATTTGTTCACTGAATTTTTTAAAAATGACACTACTATAATACTTGTTTATTTAAACATAGACACACTATGTATCCAAGATTCTATTTCAAAGTGAAAATTTTACTCTTTTCTCTATTTTTGTCCAAAAAAAAGTATAGAAGTAGACATGATTTTTAAAACCTCTATGTTTTACTGTTTGGCGGGTTTCACATTTGCATATACATGTATATGTATTTTTGAAGAGTATGCATATTTTTGTGTTTTGTTATAAATATATATAAATGGTACCATATATTTCACCTTATCATTCAAAAATTTTTGTCATTATATTTTTAAGTTTATTTTTGACACATTAATTTTAGTTCATTCAATAGATAGGCTATATCCCATTTTATAAATATAACATTTTTATATCCCCTCTTGATGGACTTTTATTTTATAACACTTCTTTATTTTGTTTTTACCAGTAATATTGCAATAAACATTTCTGTACATATCTTTTTGTGCATATATCTGAGAGGTTTTTCAGAAATATAAATTCTGGGATACAAAGCATGAAAAAATTTTTATTGTGCTAGATAATGGCAAATTGTTTTTCATCCTATTTTTTAAAAATTAAAATCCTTGAAGATAAACTGTATTTTTACTGATTCCTACAATTTTTAGACATATCTTCCTTTTTGTTTTTTATATCACAGAGACAAGTTTTTCTAAGAAGATAATGAGTTAAAATAAGTAAGAAGATACAACTGTTTTCTGAGCATTACAGGTTTGTCTTACGACTTAATTTGCCAGTGTGTTCATTTCTCCTTGCAAAGTAATTTTGTTGTATGACTGGAGTCCCTTTTCAAATCCTGGGAAAATGCTTACTCATAAAAATCAAAGACAGATTTTTTTTTGGAAAAAATATCTCCAAATTTACCAGCACAAACTGGCAGAGCCAAGGACATTTCTATAAAGGCTTGGGAAAACAAAACCTAATTAATACTACTAAAATTAGACAAACAAAAATCTCTTAGGAATTTAAAAATATATTTTGAGTTTTTAATAAGACAAAGTACTTGATTATACAAAAATATTAATTAGATTTGAAAGAAAATTTTTCATAATGGCTATATACATATATATATATATATTTCCTTTCATCTATTCTATAAAGAGTTTCTATTTTATCCACTGTTTCCATCCGTTTGATCAAGAACTGAGGAAAAGCAGCAATTTGGATTTACCAGTATTTCTGTTGATTCTGGAAATAAAATATAAGCTATTCTACAACACAGAAGACTCATTGAGCTTGATTTATCTAATAAAAGATGTTGGGGGCAATCCTTACCAAACTGCACCTGCAACCTACACCATAGCCCATGGCAATGCCGAATTCTTAACCCACTGAGCAAGGCCAGGGATCGAACCTGCGTCCTCATGGATGCTAGTCAGGTTCGTTAACCGCTGAGCCACAATGGGAACTCCAAATGTAAATACTTTAACTAGATCATGATTTGAGTCAGTAGCAAATTAACAGTTACCTTTAATCTGGCAAAAACAAAGACTTAGAGATTCAAACTCACACCAACACGCGCGCGCACTCACACACACACACACACACACTCTTACTGAAAAGCTAAAGTTTCACTTCCCAGGCAAGTCTTCTGTTAATGTACTTTTACATCCTTCCTACCAAGATCCAGTTGGAGCCCACTTCCCTAAAATAAACCACCTTTTTTTAACCAAAATTGAGCAACAGAGTCATTCAATTTCATGGAATTTCAACGTGTACCTTTTAGAAATGATGAAGTAAGGGAAACTAAACCCAAATCAACTACTGAAGCCCATTAAAGTAGACTTGTTTGCATACTTTGGCTTTATATGGATAACATTCTCCAGAGAGCTGCAGGACAAAAGCAACATGAACTTCTGGGCTGAATGAGATACAGGGTTGTGGCTGATGTTTTCTTGCACAGCCCATTCAGAACTCACATGAGAGCTAAAACCTCGCTGGTGGGTCTGCCCTAGTCAGTACCTCTTGGATATTTGAGTGGACAAAGAGGTTGAGAAGTACTGAATCTGGAAACTTAAAGGAGTTCAAGGCCAACTGAAGTGTGTCATTTAGAAAACTGCATCTTAAATAGCTTTGGGTACTTGATATTTAATTAGAACTCTTGAGATTTCTCTTCTCCACCACATGATCAACCATTCTGATATAAAAGTAGGAGTCTTATAAAATAAATATTGACAGTTTATTCAGTGTAGGATTTCAGCTTTTGAGGGCTAATCGAGAGCCAGCAAGCTAGAAATAGTGGATTTTGGCACAGAAGGACAGGAAAAAAAGGTCTACTGAGTGACTGACATTAGGGGAAAAAAACACTCCAGTTTCTTTAGAGAGCCACAGATAATGTTCTTCTGAATATTCAAATGCATCCTGTTATTTTAAAGTTTAAATATACTGCATAAGAGAATCACAAAACTAAACTTAAAACTACAATTCAAACCAATATAATCAGATAGGATTTGTTAATACTAGGAATTACAGTTCTATAGTATCAAAAGTTGTATTTTATACTTGAAAAAATTTCAAAGCTCTATGTTGTAGAGTTCAAGGTCAAAAATTTTTGACCTCACAAGTCCTGAATGCCAGGATTATGCACATTGTTTCTCAATTTTTGTATGTCTGAGTACATTCAGTACACTTAACGTTTGAGAATTTCTACAACCTGATGAATGAAAAGGTAAAGAAAATATTGATTTTTAGCAATATAAGAAAATAAATTTTATGAAGCTTATCTTTTTTAGACAATGTAATTTTTATGCTATATGTGTAAGAATAAATGGCATGTTTACTTGGTCCAAATGTAAAATAGCTGCACATTTGTCCATGCATTAGACCTAATTTTACAGCACTACCATTTGAAAAATGCAAATTCTCTAAAAATCTTAATCATTAAAAATATGAGAGAAAACACGGATTTGTAAAAATAAGCAGCTATAAATTGAAAATATTTAACCTTACCCTGCAATTACAATAGCCATTAGAGTCTATATTTATTTATTTGGCTTAAATAACAAGCAGGTGTGGGGTACTCACTCTGTGAAGACCTTGTGAGGTTATAGAAAATACATGTATAGGTTTCTGCCCCAGTTCCTGGCACAAAGCTTCAAAACCCATGTAATTTCCTAAGTGATAAAAGCAGGAACATCTTTTGTTCTAATATTTGGTCTTTGACTCTGGTTCCTGACACCGAGCCTATATATCTCTTGGAATTTCCTGGGTGATAAGAATGTCTTTGTTCTAAAGAGGCAACTCTGGGTGGGCTCCTGTGTCTGGGCTGAGCACCAGAAAGACCAAGAAGCCATAATTAGAAGTTCAGAATTTTTACCAACCATACCCCACCCCATCTCTACACCCCCATTACTCCATTCTCCAGAGAAGGAAGAGAGGCTAGAAATACAGTTAATGATCAATAATGCCTATGTGTCAAAGGCTTGGTAAAATCCCCAAAGTACAGGTTCAGAGAGCTTCCAGGCTGTTAAACAGGTGGATATTGGGGGAGTGCCCTTTTCCCTTACCTTGACTTGTTCATCTCCTAGACCTGGATGTTCCTGAATTATATTCTTTTATAAAACACCGGTGATCTAGTAAATAAAAGTTTCTGAGTTCTGCAAATTATTCTATGAATTACTGAATCCAAGGAGGGAGTCATGGGAACCTGGTTTACAGCCAGTATGTGAGAAATACAGATGACCACTTGGGATTGGAACTGGCATTTCAAATGTGGACAGGCAGTCTTGTGGGAGTAAGCTCATAATTCTTCAGATGTGATGCTAACTCCAGATAGACAGTGTCAGAACTGATCTGAATTATAGGATGCTCAGCTGGTGTTGCAAAGAACTGCCTCGGAAAGGGAACCCCCCCCAACATTTGGTGACTTGAAGTGTCAGAAGTTAGGTGTTCTGTGTGATTAGTAAAGAAAAGACACAGGAAGAGGAGTGAGATTTCCCTACTCAACCCTGTTCCATAAGTTTTAATAATGTCCATTCACTAATCACCATGAGACCCCAGTAATGTATTATCTCTGTTTCACAAATAAGCAGATTAGGTAGAGGTGAAGCAATCTGTCCAGTGTTACGTAGCTAGGAAAGGGCAGGGCCAGGATGTGAACTCAGGAAATCTGGCTCCAGAGTTGGAGTTCTTCACTTCACATGACTGGTTTCTCACATAGATCTGCTCAAGAGAAAACTGTGTAGAATGGAAGCTCAGCAAAGAGAAACAGGTCATCAAATTTGAATCACTAATTCTAACAACTTTTGTCATTCTTTAATTTGCTACATATGGAGAGAATCATTGAACTGAACATGTTCACGATCCAGTATAAATTTTCATTTCAGATGGAAATTTTATGGAGATACTCAGAGATACGGCTCACAATCATCTTATTTTTCAGTTAAGAGTGACATCTTTGTCAAATAGACAGTTTTTTCATTTTACTAAAAATAAAGATACATTTCCTCCTGTGATGCAGTAATGTTGCAGATCTAAGAAAGGCAAATTAAAGTTGCTAAGTTAAATGAATCAGAAAAAAACTCAAATTGTTATATTTATTTTAACAGATACTTAGCAAATAGAGTCTATCAAAAAATAGACACTCAGTGTCTCAGTTGCAATATGCACACCAAGATCTCACTTTGGTGGAATATTATCTTGAGAATATGTTTGTATTTTACTTGTTACTGAACTCTTCATCACCTGAGGTTAAGATCTGCTGAGAGTGGATACATCTGAACTCTGCCTGCCATTTCAATAAGAGTGGTGCACATATGTGTGCTATGGTAATGTACACAAATATAGATAGGTCTGAAGGTGAAAAAAAAATGAAAGATAAAAATCCCTGTACTTCTATGAACTGAACTGATTACTTTTTGTCTTTAATCAAGAGGGCCAAATATATTTTTAAAATAAAGGATAAAAAATTAAGAACTAGATAAAAAGGAGTCAAGAGGATTGCCTAAGCAAACACTTTTTTGGTATCAAGGTCTTTAATTATTTTTATTATAAATAATTTAATACATGTATTTTACTACGGCTAATGAATTAATTAATTTTAGGGCCACACCCACAACATATAGAAGTTCCCAGAGCTAGGGTCTAAGCAGAGCTGTAGTGGCCAGCCTATGCTTCAGCCACAGCAATGCCAAATCCCAGCCACATCTGTGACCTACACCGCAGCTTGTGGCAACACAAGATCCTTAACCCATTGAGCAAGGTCAGGGATCAAGCCTACATTCTCATGGATGCTAGTTGGGTCCTTAACCAGCTAAGCCACAGCAGGAACTCCTTTTTACCAATTTAAAATAATTTAAAAGATATTTTTTTTAAATGTAGCCATCATTTACAGGAGATCCTATAAGAAGGATCTTAGAAGTTGACCTAGGAAAACATTGTCTAAATAAATCACTAAATGATCCCTTCCAATTTTAAAAGCCTGTCATGTTCTAAGAAAGATAATTATGACTACTCAAATGTGTCTAACCTTTCTCCCAAAATGAAAAGTTCTTTTCTTGTCTATAAGGAATACTGAGTCACAGACACGTTTTTTATAATCTCATGTTAGAAACTGTAGGAACAGGGAGTTTCTGTTGTGACTCATTGGTAATGAACCTGACTAGCATCCTGAGGATGTGGGTTCAATCCCTGGACCCACTCAATGGGTTAACAATCGAGCTTTGCTGGGAGCTGCAGCGTAGGTCTCAGATGAAGCTGCAGCTCTAATTTGACCCCCCGCCTGAGAACTTCTGTATGCTGTGGGTGTGGCCCTAAAAGAAAGAAAAGAAAAGAAATTGTAGGAATGATTAAAGATAGTACTAGAGGAGTTCCCATACTGATGCCTCAGAAAAAAATCCGACTAGGAACCAAGAGGTTGCGGGCTCTATCCCTGGCCTCCCTCAGCGGGTTAAGGATCCGTCGTTGCCATGAGGTGTGGGTCGCAGACAGGGTTCGGATTTGGCTGGCGTTGCTGTGGCTGGGGCGTAAGCCAGCAAGAACAGCTCTGATTAGACCCCTAGCCTGGGAACGGTGCAGCCCTAAAAGGACAAAAACAAAACAAAACAAAACCAAAAAAAGATAGTACTAGAGAAGTTTTAAGTGACAGTATGAATGTTGGAGACAGTAAACACGCAGACTGCCCTGTTCTTAAATTTCACTCATCTCATGGAGAGAAGGACATATGCCCCCCTCCAGTTAGAGTATTTCTGTTTTACTGGCTTCACATGTTATGGACACAGTCACAGCCTTTTGTAAATACAGACTTGGGAAAGATATTGAGACTATCCATTTTACTTATCTGGTATATAAATTTAAAAAATCTGAATTTGATCTGAAGTGCCATTAAGTCTATTAGATGGAATAGTTCTGAGCATTTACAGATAGGGACTGACAGGAGTAAAATGCCAGGGGCTTATAAAGACAACATAGGTTATGAGGTCTCAGAACAAAAGCAGGATCTCTTGTCAACCAATATAAATTCTCTACATTTGTACTTATGTTGTCTGGGTATTAGATTTATTCAATTATGTTTTCTGTTCGTTCTTTCTTTGCAGTTCATTATAGTCTCTTTGAACAGAGATAATCTGGAGGTTTGCTTTACTCCATATAATCACAACTGCTATCTATGGAATCTAGAAACTTCTTAGAATCTGACAAGCCTTTCTTCAATTGAAGTGCTATTTTTAAGACCTCCAAATCAATAAAAAATTTTGTTGTTACTATACAATATTAATTTTTCCAGAGCACTTAGATTACTTTAAAAGTATCACAAAATATGAAATAGAAAATTAAAGACAGCAAAGAAGTAAGACCTCAGAGGCCTTGTGAGATTTCACCAATTAGTTTCTCTATCCCTCCCACAGTCACATTTCACTTCACATTTTAAGACTGTCATTTTCCTCACTTATATGAGACTTTATATGGATACTTTCTGACATTTGAGACTGTCTGGAAAGTTGGCTTATAGCTATCAAATTCATATAAAAATGAAATTTCATATTTTAACTAATGTCTTTAGGTGTTGGATATTTACTCCAACCCAGGTGAGAGAACCCTCTTTTTTGGCCTATTCTTTGAGTGATTCAGGGAAAATTATAATCACAGAACAGAATAGAATATGTTTTCCTAAAACTTATCACTATATATTTCCATATCAGAAAGAATTTTGCATAAGTCTAAAAAGTAATATCACCTCACTGTCATAACAATCTCTCTCCAACAGCTTTCAATGCATCTGTGAAAAAACTACCAGAGTTTTCTTTAGATGTGTTTAAAATTTTCAAGAGGTTAAAAACAAAAAGATAACTCAGATGGTTTATATATGGCCACTAAGTATTCATATGCAAAAGTAAAAGATGTTTGAGAGTAGTTTCATAGTATTGTCACCTAATTAGTAACAGTAAATACTTTGGGGTGCATTCCATGGCACAAATTTTGTATTTGGGGAGTGGGCATTTTTTTCAGTCCCTCCCAATTTGACTCACAGACAGGAACTGAAGAGACTGGAAGCTTATTTTTAGAGGGAAGTTAAGCTTTATCCTCTGGAAACAAACCTATGATGTTTCAGTAAAATTGCTCATGCCTAAAGCAGGGAAAATCAGTGCAAAAAGTCAAGCTTTCACACCTAAGTCTTTCATGTTTTGCTGTACAAAGAAGATATAATTACTCTCCACTCAATAATGACTCCTTACAAAGGAAAATCTGCCACTTCATCTTGCAAAACACCAGAGGTAGATTAAGAATTAGCTGGTAACAACTGAGATTTAGTTAAAACTATTTTTGTTGAGTTTTTAATTATTTTGAAATTAGGAAATTTTGAGTCTAGCATTTTTCCCATAAACTATTCCAAAAATTCTATTAGCTGCTACCAGGGAAATGCTAATATCTAAAGGATCCCCGTAACAATATGAACTAATGAGAATTATAAGGTAAAACAGACATTCTAGTTACTGTTTCTTCTTCCCCAAATATTATCCTTTCTTTTAAAAAGCTATAAACAGGAGTTTTCTTCACGGCTCAGTGGTTAACAAACCCGTCTAGGATCCATGAGGTTGTGGGTTCGATCCCTGGTCTCACTCAGTGGGGTTAAGGATCCAGCATTGCCATGAGCTGTGGTGTGGGTTGCAGATGCTGCTCGGATCCCATGTTGCTGTGGCTGCGGCTGTGGTGTAGGGTAGCAGCTACAGCTCCGATTAGACCCTTGCCTGGGAACCTCCATATGCCACAGGTATGGCCCTAAAAAGCAAAAAATATATTAAATAAATAAATAAATAGCTACAAACTTTAAATTATTGATACACTAGTGAAGGATTATAGGAGAAAGATTCAAAGAAATATGTTCCAAAGATACATATCATGTAACTTTCTATCTTTAAGTTTCCCGTCAATCTGGAAATCCTATGATTCTATAACCACCAATTTTACCTATTGATAAATTTAAAATAGATTTTTTAAAGCAGCATCATGTTTCTTGAGAAATCAATTTCTGTTGAATAAATAAAATGCTTATTTATTCTCAGGAGCTCTTCTGGGATGAGGCCTTTATTGACCTGTTTTTTCTTAGGAAGAAGCTAAACAGAGGGAAAATACCAAAAGAGAGCTAAAGACAGAAAAGGTTAATTTGGGTGTGGAGCTTTATTCTCCAAGGTGGGAGAACCAAATGGTAGCAATGGATAGATATTTTGTGTTTTCTTTTCTTTTTTCTTTTTTGGCCATCCAGCAGGCCAGGGATCAGATCTGAGCATCAGTTGAGACCTGAGCCACAGCAGCAGCAATAACAGATCCTTAACCCACTGTGCCTGGCTGGGAATTGAAACTGCCTGTGACCCAGTGCCCCTAAGAGGCTGCCAATCCCATTGTACCACAGTGGGAACTCTCTGTGTTTTCTTTTTAATTTCAACTTTGTTTCTTTAACTTTCAAAATCAAATTATGGAATATTTCTCAGTGTCTATGTATTTATTTTTATAAGTTTAACTATTATTTGTGAAAAAGTCTTGGACTGTGCACTGAGCAATAGGTTCAAAGCTCGTTTCTTCCTAATATTCTAAATTTCTTCCCGAATTACAAATGAAAAAAAAAACAAATTGATTCAAGTATTTATCCACAATATAATGGGTGTGAATATTTAATTTACTTTCCGTTGTCTTCTATAAAATGAATTAAACCTTAGATCTTGGAGCCAAAAATTTCTGCCCTTTGATTATATTTATAACTTAACAATGCATTACTCTTACATATTAAAATTTTTAAAAACATACTGTTGTTATGACATCTCTCCACTGTATGAAATATAAAAGTAACTTTAAATAGGGCTTGATATATTCCATCATCTTCTTAAAGAAGTACTTAAAGTAACTAGTCAAGTTATGAAGTGAAAATAAAATATGCCTTGCAGTTCCCGTTGTGGCTCAGCCAGGTTAAGAACCTGACATAGTATCCACAAGGATGTGGATCTGGTGTTGCCACAAGCTGTGGTATAGGTCACAGATCTGACTAGGATCCAGTATTGCTGCGGCTTTGGTGTAGGTCTGCAGCTGTAACTCTGATTCAATTCCTCGCCCAGGAACCTCCATATGCTGCAGGTGTGGCTGCAAAAAGAAAATAATAATAATAATATAAAATAAGATAAAATGAAAAAATATGCCACACTTAAAACTCTGAAACTACTCTTACTTTGTCAAAATTATATTCTATCTTTTAATTTTTTTTATATGGCTAATTTTATCTGTAATTTTTATTATATTTTATTTTATATTTTATGTTTAATTTTAATAAATAACTGCAGAGAAAAAAATTCTGGAGGAACTGTATGGATTTCACTAAGTAATACCTTTTCTTTCTCATTAAAAATGACCCAACAATACATTTGTGACTCATTTATTACTAGAGAAATAAATGTGGTTTATAATTAACAGAGGCTCTAATGTTTAATGTCTCCAAAAAGCTTAAGACATGTATGTATTGTGGCTGGAATAAAGATTTGTTAATTGACTTTTTTCTGTTTGGACTCTCAGAAAAAGGTTTTGAAATGAGGGAAAAAATAGCCTAATTTTTTTCTTGTCTCAGCAAATTTTTCACCTGAAATAAAAAAGAATCTCTACAGTTCAACTTGAAAATACCCTCAGGAGAAAATAAAAATAGATTTATCTGAAAGGGAACCACATACCTCCAGAAAGCAGTAGGTTCTATTTATTCTCTTTTCAGAGTTAACTCACTTCTCTCATGACTCATTTAAAATCAATTATATTTTATTAAATAATAAATCTGAGTTATTTTTTAGGTCTCTAGAATGACTAATTAAAATTGGTGACACCTGTGTCTATGTAATTTATATTCATTCATTTACTCATTCAGTACATACTTGAAATTATGCAAAGCTTGATGGATATAAATTAGAGTAATCAATTTTGTGACTTTTTCAAAGTCAGATTAGTCAAAGTAAATATTATTTAAAAGTATTATTAATAAATTAATAATACTTAATAAACTTATTAATAAATTAATAAGTTTTGATAAGTATGAATGGTAAACCATGTCTTTCATATTTTAATAACTGTGAAAGCTACATAGTTCCAACAAAACCCAGTAATATTGTTTGCAATTAGATAGTCTTAAGAGTTCTTTTCTGTTTCTTTGATCATACTTCTTTTTAAGGTTAAATTGCTTGCTACTGTGAAAGGCTTCTTAACAACTGGCAGTTGAATTATTTATAAAATTCATGGCCTCATTGTCTATCGGTATTTCATAAAATATATTATACTTTTATCTATTGCCTATATCCTAGCCATTGTCTAGAAATCAGATAATTTTATTGTGTTCATTTATTATTTCTTAAACATTTAGATTAAAAAAGATTATAAATCAGGTCTAGTTTCTTAGGAGAATTAATACAGATTCCAGTCCTCCAGAAATATCACCCTAAATTGTAAAATCCCCTCAGCGCTATTTACCTTTCTCTCCTTAGAAATGGGTTCAGAGTAGAGCAAACCACAGGTAAACTCATAGGTTTTCAGTAGTGATGGTGACATGAGGTGAGAAATAGTAAGGGCAACGTTCAGGATCTAGGTCAAGAGTATTAGTGAGGGCTCCACCAATTCAAATTTAGGGTAACGTGTATGAAGCCCAGAGGCCAGGACTACACAGGCTCCTTTATTAGGAGTCTGGTTATACAAGTTCTGGGACAGCTCCCATTCTTTGTGGCTATCCAGGCAAGCCATCTCACCTATTTAGCGTGGCCCGGTAGACCAAGGAAGGCACTGACAACTGGGTGCTTTTCATTGCTAATCCTGGCCTTGACTCACTCCGTGACCTCTCTTGGTGTATTTCTTCAGCTGGAAAGCGAAGATAATAATAATGACCTATTTAACAAGGGGTGTTGTGTGGATTAACAGTTAATAACATGTTTCACAAGACAAGGGAGCATTGAGCTTGTAAATACTAATAGAAAGTTTCTCCATACTACAAAGTAAAGTTGTGCTTCTCTTGAAGAAAACTCAATATGCCAAAACATGAACATACAAAGCAGTTGAAATAAGGTGAATTTTTTCTTGACAGAGGTAACTTCATTTTCTAAAAGAAGAGCCACAGTTTTTCTTTTGGTAATTGGTTCACCCTGGTGCATTTAAGCACTTTTATAAAATTCATCTATACCTATTCTGTTATTTTAGTGGTTAGGGCTTATGATACATTTTTTTGGTATGCTTGGATATGGATTTTCCCCCAAAATTCAAGTAAGAATGAAGATCATATAGCTTGTCACCTGTCTATAATCACAGACTATTTGTAAAGTCAGCTTATATAAATCTTTTTGTTGTTTTGGTTGCTTCATCATGAAGGATTTTTATATTACTTGGGGAAATTGTGTTAAACTTAATGGATTTGAATTTATGCATAGCTTTCTGTCACTCTATATCACATTAGGTAATTTACTTCAACTAGTTTACAATTAAGTCACCTGTCTGCAGGCAAAATTATATGTGTTTACCAAATTAATTCTGCATACAGTGTATTCCATTTCCATGTGTCTACTTGTTTTGTAGAAAAGTTTTGAAGAAAAGTCACAGATATAAGTGTAAAAGAACTATTACTTTATTAAAAGAAAGACAAAAGTTAGCAGTAATTTTTAGCCACTAGAAAGTACTTGAATTCTGGAGCTGTTGTTGATATTACCAAGGGGAGGTCAAATAGAAAGACAAAAAATTATGCTGGTAATGGATGATGTAAATAGAAACATTAAACAAATACCAGTTTAGTAAGTTTTGTTAAGATAATTTGAAAAACATAAAAAGGAATGACTAGGCATTTAGTTGAAATGTTGTTCAGGCCATAGCCTCAAGTTTTCATACAGTACTATTAATAATTGTTTTCTTTTTGTAAATGTATAGCCATTTTAATGGAAATTTTAGAGTATTTATATAATACTTAATAAACTTATTAATAAATTAATTTATTAATTTAATATCTCTCTAAGAATTATAAAGATACTTTACTCAAAATAGCTTTAAGGTTTACCTATTGATAACATATCTTATCAATATTCTATAATATATAGCATATTTGATGTAGTGAATAAAATATATTAAAATGTCTTGCTTTGTATAATAAAATGTGATCAGAGTTATTTTTCTCTAATTTGAACGAAATGGAAAAATATTTCTCGGGGGAAAATAATAATATATCAAAGCTGACTGAAAAAAAACCAGAAATTCAGATTATCCCATTATCTACTAAAACAACTGAACATGCTATTAAAAGTTTTCAAGCTAAAAAAAGTCTAGCTCAAATGGCTTTATTACTGAATTTTTACACACATTTAGGAAGAAGTAATAATTCTACACAACACTTTCAGAGAATGGAAAAACAAGGAATAGTCCCCAGGTAACTTTATGGAGTCAGCATCGACTTTACTCCAAAAATTTTAAGGGATATTATGAGAAAGGAAAATTACAGACAAATTTCCTTCAGGAACATAGTAGGAAATTCCTAAATAAAATGTGAGCAAATCAAATCAAAAGACAGTAATACAACAACATTAAATAGAGCCGATTTTAGATCTGTAAGAGAAGTTTAGTATCTAGAAAACAAGCAATCTAATTCATATCATTGATAGAATAAAGGGGAAAATTGCATAATTATCTCAATAGATGCTGGAAAAGCTTTTGCAAAATTCAATAATCTCATGGTAAAAACTTTTGGAAAACTAGGAATAGAGGAGAATCTTCTTAATCTGATAAAGGATATCTACAAAAGTGTATAGCAAAAATATATTTAATAAAAACACATCAAAAACTTCCTGTCAAGAATAGGAACAAGATAAGGAAGTCTGATTTCATCAATTCTATTCAACTTTGTACTGGATACACTAGCCTGTGCAATAATATAAAAAGAAATAAAAACTATATGGTTTGTAAAGGAATAAACAAATGGACTTTGCAAATAGCATGATTATGCGCACCAAAAAAAAAAAATCCAAAAGAATTTGTAAAATGATGGAATCAATAAGTAAATTTAGCATGGCTGCTGGATAAAAACAATTAGAAAATTAAGATTCTAAAATAAATCATTAATTTAAGCATAAATCACATCAAATTTATAATATATAATAAAAAATTCACAAGATTCTTGTATATAAAGTTGTAAAATATTACTGTGAAAAACTGAGGAGCTATATAAATAAAGAGCTTACTAAGAACTGTAGATACATCAATTTTTCCTCAAATTATACATAGATGCAATGCAATCCCAATTAAAATCATAGCATTATTTTTATATAAATTGATAAGTTCATTTTAAAATTCATGTGGAAATGCAGAAAAGCCAAGATGAGGAAAGGCAATCTTGAATAAGAAGAAAGTCAAAGTATTTATATCCCCAGAAAGCAACACTTAAAAAAAATCACAATAATTAATATTTTATGATACTGACACAAGAATTAAAAAAAAGACAATGACATTCAATAAAGAGTCCAGAAACAGAGTCATATATACAGCCATAGGCTTAGGTGATACTGCAATGAAATAGGAAAAGAAGCTTTGTTGATGAATCTTAATTCTTATGTCCTCAATACACCAAAATTGGTTCCAGATAGACTGAAGAACTAAGTGTGAACTATAATACAGTAAGGGTTGTAGAGGATAATGTATGTGAATATCTTTATGACTAATATAGTAAAGTTTTCTTAAACAGGAAATAAAAATTTCTAGCCTAAGATAATACTAATTATTTGTACCTCATAGAAATTAAGGTCTCCTGTTTATCACAAAAGTCCATGAACGTAGTTTAAAAGGCAGAGAAGGAGAAAATATTTGCCATATATGCTATCCTAAATAAATTTTATTGGAGTAAAGCTGACTCAGAAAATTGTGTTAGTTTCAGCTGTATAGCAAAGTAAATCAGCTATACATATACATGTATCCATTATTTTTCAGATTCTTTTTCCATATAGGTTATTACCTATAGTATTGAGTAGATTACCCTGTCCTATATAGTAGATCCTGTTACCTATCTATTTTACCTATAGTAGTATATATGTGTCAATCCCAACCCCCTAATTTATCCCTCCCGTCTCATACTTCCTAGCTTTTGCACAGCAAAGGAAAACTATAAACAAAACAAAAAGACAACCCACAGAATGGGATAAAATATTTGCAAATGAAGCAAGTGACAAGGGATTAATTTCCTAAATATATATTCTTATATAGGAAAATAAACAGAATATATAAAAAAACTTCTACAACTCAACAAAAAGAAAGCTACATGATCCAACAGAAAAAACAGGCAAAACCTTTGGATAAGCGTTTTACAAAGAGGATATCCAAATGGCTAATAAACATATGTAAAAGTTATAAATAACATTAGCCATCAGACACATGCAAATTAAAATCATGATGAGACAAGTATGTACAAAATCTACATGAGGAACATTATAAATATCTGATGAATGAAATCAAAGAACTAAATAAGTGGGGAGATAGACCACGTTCAAGGATAGGAAGACTCAGTATTGTCACGATGTTAGTTCTTCCCAACTCTTGATCTACAGATTAAAAACAAATCAAATCAAAATCTCAGCAAGTTATTTTGTGAATATTGACAAGCTGATTCTAAGGTTTAGATGGAGAGGCAAAAAAAACCAAAATAATGTTGAAGAAGAACAAAGGACTCACATTATCTCACTAGGAGTATTAATGTAAAGTTATAGTAATCAAGAAAGAATAAACTAGTAGATTAATAGAACAGAATAACAACCTAGAAATAGACCAACATAAATATATTCAACTGATTTTTGACAAAAGAGCAAATGCAATACAATGGAACAAATATAGTCTGTTTAATAAATGTCACTAGAACAACTGATTATGACAATGGCTTTTTAGATATAACACCAAGGGCACAATCCAGGAAAGAAATAGTTGATAAGAAATTATTAAAATCAAAATTTCTGTGAAAAACAATGTCAAAAGAATAAGAATACAAGTCACAGATTGGGAGAAAACATTTGCAAAAGATACATCTGATAAAGGACTGATATCCAAGACACACAGAGTGTCTTGGAAACAGTAAGAAAATGAAGTACTTATTAAGAAACGGGTCAAAGGTCTGAACAGATACCTCTCCAAAGAAGACAGATGACAAGCAAGAATATGAAAGATTTATACATCATGGCATATGAAAAATTAAATTAAAACAACAGTGACACACCCCTACATACCTATTAGAATGGTCAAAATCTGAAACATTGACAAGATCAAGTGCCAGCAAGGATGTGGAAGAACAGGAACTCTCATTCATTACTGGTGGGGATGCAAAATGGTGCAGACACTTTGAAAGTCAGTTCTATAGTTTCACGTACTATTAACATACTCTTAGCATAAAATCCAACAATCGTTCTCCTTGGCAATTACCAAAAGGAACTGAGAACTTTTGTTCACACAAAAACCTGCACACAGCTAGAACTGCAAAAATTTGAAAGCAACCAATATGTCCTTCCATAAGGGAATGGATTAACAAACTGGTATCCAGACAATGAAATATCATTCAGTGCTAACAATGATATATAAAGCCATGAAAAGACATGGAGGCACCTTAAATGCATACTACCAAGTGAAAGAAGCCAATATGAAAAAGCAACACACTGTATGATTTCAACCATATGACATTCTGGAAAAGGTCAAACTGTGGAAATAGTAAAAGGATCAGTGGTTACCAGGGGTTAGAGGTAAGGATAAAGAGGCAGAGCTCACAGAATTTTTAGGGCAGCAAAAATACTCCATATTGTATTAGAATGATGGATACATGTCATTATACATTTGTCCAAACCCACAGAATGTATAATACCAAGAGTGAACCTTAATCTAAACTATGGCTTCTGGTGGTTATGATGTGTCAGTGCAGGTCTTCAATTGTAATAAGTGCCCCACTATGGTAGAGCATGTTGATAATTGGGTAGTCTATACATATGAGGAGTCCAAGGATATATGGGGAATCTCTGTACCTTCCTCTTGGTTTGCTATGAACCTAAAACTGCTCTAAAAATAAAAGTTAAAAAAAAGAGATTAAATGAAACACACACACAAACACACACATGCACATATACACAATGATACCACTATACACCTACCAAAAATGCCAGAGAGAGTATAAATTGGTACAATCTCTTTGAAAAACTGTCTCACAGTCTCTCTTAAGGCAGAAGATAAAAATACCTTATGACATAGAAATTATACTAGATATCATAAATGTGTATGTATATGCACTGTGTATGTATGTGCACTGTGCATGTACAAAAATTAAAATCATTTCTCAACATAGTGAAAACTTAAAACAATCCAAATATTCATGAATAGAAGACTATGACTAATTATAGAATATTCAGACAGTGGAATGTCGCATGGTAGTGAACATTAGTAATATACTTCTACAAGCAACATGTATAGTCTCACAGACATAGCATTCAGTGAAAGAAGCCAGATGTGAAAATATATACTATATGATTACATTTGTATAAATGTCCTAAGCAGGAAAAACAATCTGTGATGAAAGTCAAAATAGACATTCTCTTTGGGGTAGTTGGGAAAGGTAATGTGTAGGAGAGTACAAGGGAAATCTCTAGTGATATTGTACATCTTGATCTGAGTGCTGGTTACAAAAGTAGGATTGATATATAAAAATCATGGCACTGAACACAGGATTTTATATATATATAACGTGTTCTGAATTACACTTTGAAAGAAAAATTAAAGAAAAAGCATACATCACTTCAAAGACAAAGGATATGTAGCAATTTCCTTTTTCATGATTGTATAACAATGACTAAATTCAAGTATTAAATCCAATCTAATAGATCAAGTGAACCAAAAAGAAGAACCATTGCTTAATCCTTCTGTAAAAACTGAACAATTTCTATTACTTGCCAACAGACATTTTCTTTTTAAGCAGCCATTGTTCATGGATGCAATTTGCTTTCAGTTGAGAGAATTTCCTTCTGTAGGTATATATTGCTTTTCTTAAATCCAGGCACTACCTCACAAGTAAATTCCCAACTTATAAAGGAGACTCAACTCAGCCAACATAACACCACTATTAAAAAGTAAATCCAAAGAACACATTTCTCTTGCCATGAACCAAATTCAAAATGTTCAGGTTATCTGTAGTCAGGCCTGGGTGAGTTTTATTCTCCTATTGATTCAAAACACCAGAGGGTCCCTTCATGCCAGCTGGCTGAAGCAGAAGCCAAACACAGAAATGAAACAGCAAATTATAAAGCCACCAATGCTGACTCCCACTTAAACAACCTGCCCTGTTATCAAATGTCATACTGTTTCTCATTCCAGTACTCTCCTCTTGGACTGCCAACCTAGCATTTTAAAGCCATGCTCTCTGTCCCATAATAATAACAAAATGAACCAAGTTTTCTAAATCTACTCCTAGATGCAGGCACAGATAGTCTTAAGCTTTGCACACTGATACCCACATCCTAAGCTAACTTTATTATGGTCACTCTGATTATTAATACTTTCCTGGCTAATCAGTGTCTTTGAGGCCCCACCCCATAAATTTCCATGCCTAAGCACATTTAGCCACAGCCATTCTATTTCAGTTTCTGACCCACTATGTTCCTTTAGCAAATTTAGGATGAAAGACAGTGTCCAGTGGGGCATCATCACTATTCTATGCTGCTCTGTGTCAAACTCCCATGAGTTATCATTATTATGATGAGTTAAAGGGGTTACATTCATTCCCAAAGAGAAGTGCATTCATTCATTCATTTTGTGGGCTGAGCATAAGGAATATCCCTTTTGTTTTAGTTGAATATCTTATAGTTATGAGGCATAATGTAAAGCAGGACCTGCTCTAATCCACAGATTGCCTGCATCCATACAAAAAATAAAAAAAAAATCCAATCCCAAATTTTAGTAGCAAATGAAAGAATTAAAAAATCTTATCAGACACAACTTAGAATAGATTTACAAGGAGATCCTGCTGAATAGCATTGAGAACTTTGTCTAGATACTCATGTTGCAACAGAAGAAAGGCTGGGGGAAAAATGTAATTGTAATGTATACATGTAAGGATAACCTGACCCCCTTGCTGTACAGTGGGAAAATAAAAAAAAAAATCTTAGCAGCAAACAGAATACAAATCACATTATAAAAGAAATTTAGGGATGAAGACTAAAATAGATCCATGGCTTACTCAAGATCAAACCACTACTCAGTTGATATCAGGTAATCTGCCTCTATTTTCTTAGTTTGTAAAAGAGGTAAACAGAGAGACAAATGGAATAATTTTCTACCCCTTGGAAAACTGAAGACAGTAATATTCTCAAAAACGGTTTTACTGATGGGGGTGCAGAGAGACAACTAACTTAGGCTACACTTTTTTTTTTTTTTTGCCAGCATGATTTTTAGTAGGATACATTTTATGTCTATATGAATTAAATAGATCGCATGATATATGTACATATTATGCATTGTACATGTACTTATAAGATATATAGGCATACATATATATGTGTATTGTGCATGTACATATATTATCACTCTTTGAGAAATGAAAACACAAAATCCTCAGAAATTTCAGAGAGCCTGCCACTATAGAGTAGAACTTTGTAAACCAAGTTCAAAGGACTTGAGGAGATCTCAGTTCAAAGAGTCTGTGAACCAGATGATATTTGTGAAGTATTTTGTATAGTGTACATAGGCATATATGTGTAGATTTCTTCATTTCTGGAATAATGAGTTTATAGCTTTTATTATAAACTTTTTACTATTCTCAAAAGAGTCTTTAATCAAAAACAGCTTAAGTATCAGTGTCCTACACTCAATTTTGTATTATCTCCTCAGGCTTACTCAGCAAAAAGAGTTTCATTCCTCATTATTAATATTATTATTACTGTAAAAATATAAACTTCTTGGATAGAATAATTCTATATTCTCTATTCTTCAGTCTTAACCTTTTCACATCTAAAATCTGGAGTTAAATCAAGCTATAATCAAGTTTAATTTCCATAGCATAAATCCTCAAATTTAGTCAGTTTTGCTGAGTCCAACAGAATTCTTCCAAAAGTGATAGCACATGTCAAAACTCACAGACTATCCTCCAAGGCCCAAATAAATTCATACAACCATTGCCAAATAGTATATTTCAATAAACTGTACCACACTGGCATTATTACATGAATTACTAATAACTGCATTGACTCTTGCTAAACCTAAACAGTTTTCATTTTTAAAATTTGTTGATCTTCTAATAATGTTATCTAAGAGTGTTATGAAGTCGTTTTATTTGTTTATTTTTTGTTTTACATTTTGTCAAAAATATAATCGTGGTGAAGGCAAACACTGTGTGTGGTAGATACAGTAGACTGGCTCATATTTCATCTGTCCTAATTTCTTCCAAGGGTGACTTGTTATACTGCAAAAACCAGAGAGCTAAACAAAATTTAAAAAAAGAAAAAACTTTTCCAGAACACATTCCAGGTAAGTTTGCAGGTGTGATTCATATTCTTGAATTATATGCATGCGTATATTTGAAACTAAAATTATGTAAGATGGGAAAAAAAGCAGAGATTGTATAAGGTGTTGAAATTTTGCTGGTGCCGATCTAGTAGATATGATATGGCTTTGGAGCCACCTGTTCTTGCAGTTGCTTTCTGATCCTAGAATTACAGCAAGGTTCTGAGATCTGCACTCATCAGTTAGACAAGTCTTCCTGATTCTTCATTTTCTCTTTTGAATTTTTTTTTAAAATAAAAATTCTACATAGTTAAGATTTGCAATATGATGATTTGTTGCTTTTTGATTGTAGCAGAGATGTGGTCAGTCATTCCAGTGTTTTTAAAGGACACAAGTTCTTGTATTAAATCCATTTTTTGCTGAAAATAGAGTGGTTTCTCTTTCATAATTCTTTTTTTTTTTCTTCTTTGGCTTCCCTGCATCATATGGAGTTCCCAGGCCAGGGTTCCGATCCAAGCTGCAGGTTTTGTTTGTTTGTTTGTTTGTTGTCTTTTTGCCATTTCTTGGGCTGCTCCCACAGCATATGGAGGTTCCCAGGAATAGGGGCCGAATCAGAGCTGTAGCTGCTGGCCAACACCACAGCCACAGCAATGTGGGATCTGAGCCACGTCTGCGACCTACACCACAGCTCATGGCACCGCTGGGTCCTTAACCCACTGAGCAAAGCCAGGGATCCTAGTCGGATTCGTTAACCACTGAGCCACAACGGGAACTCTTGAGCTGCAGTTCTAACCTAAGCCGCAGCTGCAGGAACACCAGATCCTTAACCCACTGTGCCAGGTCAGGATCGAACCTACATCCCAGTACTCCCAAGACACCACCAATACCATTGCACCACAGTGGGAACTCCTCATAAATCATTTCAGGCTGATACGTGGGCACTCAATTTTTGTTGACTGAATGAGTACAGTTTTAAGGAAGCATAAAATACTTTACAAAAGGAAATATATTACAAAAAAAGTTCATTCGTTGGGTGCCCCAGGAAGCAGACCCTAGGACAGAGATTTGTGCAACTAGTTGATGGACAGGTACTCTTGGGATCCACACCTGGATTGGTAGTGAAGGAAGTTGAGCTGTGATGTACTGGTAATCAAGGCATCGGCCAATCACACCATGGAAGCTCCAGAGCTAGAATGGTTCTTATGAGTGGTCCAGAACTGGGGAGAATGGCAGGCTTTTATACTCTTGTATCAATTAGTAATTGGATGTGGACTGACATCCTCCCAAAGAGTGTGATCATGGGGTAGGCAGTGCTCTTCTTGGGCTGGAGAACATCCCAAAGAGGATTTGCTGACTCAGCTGCCAGCTGTCATTCACCAATATTCCAAGCAGATGGGGATATGGGTCATTTGGTTTGGGGAAGAAGTAGGGGTAGACTGAACCAAGAACTATGGCATCCACCTCACAGAGATAGCACTAAGGAAAGAAGTCATGTGACTTCGGACCAGCAAGCCTGGACTTGGGCACCATTTCTTCCACTTGCTAGCTGTGGAAATCTGGACAAGTCATTTAACTCTCTGGATGTGTTTCCTCATCTATAGGAAGATACTAATAATGTATTATTATATATAGTAATAATAATAACACAAGACAAAGTTTATTGTAATATAAGCAAAAGAACATTGCAATCTGCAGATCATACTATTAAAATTTCAGTGATTATTTTGCAGAAAGTTTGTCTCAAAATGATATGATTTAGCCATACACACATACAAAATTGGAATAATAGGAATAATATAGAGAAAATTACAGAGAAAGCAAATCAAAGAGAAAGACAGAAACATACATTTCATTTAGTCACATATTTACACTTATGACTTGATCAAATGACATGTTATTATGAATACACTCCGTGAAAAGACTCAACTATTATTAGGACATGCAGGCCATGTAGAGTTTGAACATTGGTAGGCACTGACCTTTTTAGACTTTAAAAGAAAATAACTTTCCATCCTTTTGTGCCTGTTATAATGTTAATGTACATGGACAGGGCTGAAAGAGTTATCAGGAGCGTGGTTATCAGAACTAATCCCACACCCACTAAACTTTTCATTGCTGTCTTGTAGCATATAATTTTCTTTTTTTAAAAAGACATCAAATTAAAACCAAAATGCCCTGTAAACTTTTCAACACAATCTCCCACAGCTTTACTCATGTTTTAGGATTCAGTACAGTAATCAAGATCCTATGATGTTATGTGCCAAAGACAGCATGGTGGTGGTGTAGGGGGGCAATATTTCATACCACCTACACAATTTTCTTTATACTTCTGAGACAGATCCTACTGTCAGAAGAATCAATGGTCACAAAATAGCCACATAATCTTTACTGTCTGTCCATAAAAGCCAAGAACCAGTTTGGTTGACTCTTCTTCCTCAAGTTGGCAAACAAATAAATAACCACCCTCAGGCTAAAACCATGGGATACCGCTCTTAAAAAGTGGCCAACTACTGACTTAGTGAATATTGTGCTAAATTCTCCCTTTTCTGATTACTTTCTAGGTGACATTTTTTTCTCTTTTTTTATGATGTAAAATATTGATGTAAAAAAGTATACATATTAGGAATGTACAGCTCAATGAGTAAAGTAAGCAATTTTAAGATCTGTACTAACTTATATAGTTACTAAATTAATATTTAGTTTCTTGAAAGATTTTTAAGTCAAATAAGATTCCAAATAAATAAATAATGAGCCTCAAAGAAAAGTTAGGATAGTTACAAAGAATGAGGTTGAAATTTTATCTATTGATAGCCAGATTATATGAAAGTATACCACAATTGCCTCATATTTGCAAGCTGTAAAATTTTACTATTGCTGTGAATCAAACCACCCCAGGAGCTGGTGACTTAAAAGAACAATCATCTTATTTGCTATGATTTGAGCCAGGCCCAGCTTGCTGGTTCACTAACTCTCTTGCCTGTGGTCACTCACATGGCTACAATCAGCTGGTGGATTAGCTTGCAGATTCAGCAAAAGGCTCTTGTCTACTCCACATGGTTTATCAAGTGAGTACCCCAGGCTTCTGCACAGCAGCAGTGTTCCCAAGAGCAAGACAGTCCAAGCCCCACATAGGAAGGGCTTTTCACGTCTGCTGGATCCCGTTCGCTAACGTCCATTGGTCACAGAAAGCCATGTAGACAAGCCAAGATCAATGAGAGAGGCATTATCCATTGGGGGAGCATCACAGCAACAATCTACCATACAGTCCAACTCACTTCACTCAGGTGGCATGATTAGTGAGAACAGAAACACAACTACTGAGCCATCCCCATGTAAGTGTCAAACCTATGGCTCTCTTACTCACTAGGTGTGTGACTTCAGGAGGACCACTCTGTGTGTTTCAGATCCCCCTCAGGTAAATGATATAAAGACAGAGACAAAGAAGTTAAGGGTAGCACACAAAAAAGCTAATTTTTATAAATTTTTAATTGTGCAAATAATAAAAGTAATTATTAAACTCCTGTTTTATGCTAAAAATTCTACTGAATTAACTGTTTTGCTATTGTTTAGAACTGTAAAATGTGCACATTTTCTACACCACATTATATATATGAAGGAGAAATCTAATGTGCAGTCCCTAAGAGCATGTGTTGTACTGCGAACACTCTATAGAGAATTCTATCTTTTCTTATAGTATCATCATGAGATAGCCATAATTTTGGTTCAGATTATGTGCTGCTGAAATTTACCCTAGGACTGCTCCTAATGAGCATGTACACTTGACCCTCGAACAACAGGGGTTTGAACTGGGTGGATCCACTTACATGCAGATTTTTTCCAATAGTAATTAATAGCAGCATCACACAATTCACAGTTTATTGAATCTGTGGATGCAGAACAAGAAATACAGAGAAACTCTGTATACAAAGGGTAAATTATAGGCAGATTTTCAACTTGACAGAGGGGCTGGAGCTCTTAACCCCTCCGTTGTTCAAGGGTCAACAATACTGTATTTTACTCAGAGGGTTTTTTAAGGTATGTAAATAAGTAGTGTCCTCTCAATTTTAACAGTTGTACAGATGATTGTTATACCATTAGGCCAGTTCACTAAAGGAAGTTTTTTTGTTTTTGTTTTTTTCTGTATTTAAGCCAAAACTATCCCCCAAAGTTCTTGCATTATAGTTCATCTAATCGTAGTGCATTAGGTAGGGAGAAGGATTTGCTGCAGTTAACAAGTTAATTTTTTAAATAAAATATAGTTAATTTACAATGTTTCTTCAATTTCTGTTGTATAGCAAAGTGACCCCAGCATATATATATGTACATTCTTTTTTTCTTCATACTATCTTCCATCAAGTTCCAACCCAAGAGATTGGACATAGTTCTCTGTGCTGAACAGTAGGACCCCACTGCGTATCCACTCCAAATATAACAGTTTGCATCTTCTAACCTCAAACTCCCCATCCACCCCACTCCCTCCTCCCTCCTCCTGGCAACCACAAGTCTGCTCTCCATGGCCATGATCTCTTTCTGTTTTGTAAACAAGGATCCTTTCTGCCATATTTTGGATTCCACATATAAGTGATATCACCCACAAGTTAATTTTTAGACAAGTTAACTAGTTTCTTTCTCATTGAAGGCTGGGTAGGAGGTGGCTATGGCTCCAAGAATCCAGAAAAGTCCACCATTAAACACTAGGCTTTTATGGGTGCTCCAGATGTCAGAATCTTCTACCACTAGGAAGGAAAACAAAGAGCCAGTACACTGAAAGCGCCTTCTCATTAAGTGAAGTGGCCGTGTATATCTGATTTCCATTTATATCCTATTGGTTAGAACTTAGCCTCCTGGTCACACTTGTACATGCCTACTACCCACAGGGAAGCTGAGAAATAAAATATGGCTGACGGGCCATTCTCTCAGGAAAAAACAGGAATAGATGGAGGAGAGCCAGTAACTTTCTCCATATATGATGTCTAAATCTCTAAGTTCTTCTTATTAATAGAGGGCTTTATTTCTATTCCTCAAGATGCTGAACCCTCAACTACATTTTTAAAAATTCTATATTAACTATCAAAAAGTATAGACTCTTAAATTTGAAAGTAAGAAGCAGTCTAGTGTAGGAATCTTCTCAGTGGTTTTCCTGCAAGGTGGTTATGCAGGTGCCGAGTGGGTATTGCCACAAACAGAAAACTCCTATTGCATGATGTTACTTGGATGTTACTCATTGAGTATGCCAAAATCTAGCTCCTGTTAATTTTTATTTATTTATCTTAGTTGTGTTTCTGGAACAACACAGAGTCTATTCCCTCTTCCATATGATATCTTAAAAATATTTGAAGACTTTGTTGCCCCTTAACCTTCTCTTCTTCTGATTAAATATTCCCTATAGATGTAAGAATTTCTGGTATAAATCTGAGGTCTAAAAAGTCTTCTGTGTTTTATCCGGATAAGTCCATTTTGTGAGAAATAAAGCTGCTGTATAAAAATGTTGAAGCTGTAATATTTCTCCAAAAAATACTAGATATTTATTTTTAAATGATAGCTTATTTCTGAATAGTTTCCGCACAGTTTAACATGGTGATTATCCAAATGTGGTCCCCAGACCATTAGTCAGCAACACTCGGGAACTTTTTAGAAAAACAGAATACAAATACTCAGTCCCAAACTCAGATGTACCACATCAATTTCTCTAGGGGCAGGATCCTGCAATCTGTTTTACTATACGATTCAGCCTGCTAACATGGAGAAATATGGAATAGGGAAATTGGAATAAGCTATGTGCACTAATTGTGCACATTAAGAGGTAGAAAATACTGGTTAACTTACTGGTGACACATTTAAGCAGTTACTAGAAAATAATGATTCTTTATTTACTAAGTAATGTAGGTCAGCTTTTTGTAAACACAGGTAAACTACAGATGTTCTTGCCTCTTAAGTAATGGCGGTACTAATCACATCTCCTGGATTCAATGAATGGGTACAAGAGTGTCTAGGAGGTTTCCTGACAATAATTTTCCTTGCTTTAATTGTTCAGTAAATATAATGGTCATAATGAGTAAGCATAGCAAGAAGCCAGCTGAAGGGAACACTGCGTTTCTTATAACCCTCTTCCTTGATTTCCACTTGCTTGGCTTTATTTTCCAATTGGAAATGGTGAAGTCCCCAATATTTTGGGAGAGCCAGAAATAGTGTTTACATGACCTACATAATTTAAGTGGTAAATTCCACCTCATGAGTGACTGAATTTTAGCTTCAGAAACAATATTATCTTCCTGAGTTTCAAATAAGAAAAGCCACCTTTAAATACGCCTAAAGACAGCGAGTCTTTCATTCAATCTTGAAAGTATTAACAGATTTTTAAAATAATGATCAATTTTATACATTGATTTAAGTAATGATTCATTTTAAGTTTTAATAAAACTTTAATTATCTGATATTTATCAGGAAACCAGGGCACTTTGCTAGTTTTTTTTCTGTGGTCTATAAATCTGACCACAGTAAAACTTTCATTACCTTCCAAAAAGATTTGGACATGTGTGAATTTCCTGAGAAATTAGAGATATGATAAGAGATAGTGCAAAGCACTGCAACCCAGTAATATCAGCATGTAAGAAATTAGTTTGACCTAAAAGAAAGTTAGTAGACAAATATGAGTTTATCCAAAAAATATTTACTTCCATTAATTTCAGACTTCTGATGCTTATATTTTCGCATAATTGCTAGGTTAGTATGAGTCATTACTAAACATTATAGAGAAGAGAAACCATAAAAAGCTTGGATTCCAATAAACACAGTGGTAAGTAATAAGGAAACCATGTGGCAACTTCTCTTAAAATACATAGAAGGGGTGGCGAATAGAATGGACATAAGCCTGGTTTTTGGATTTACACTGAACTGAGTTGACTCCAATGTCAACCCAAGCATACCAACTTTGGCCAGTTGACTTAACCTAACAGAATACAACTCCAAATTCAATTTCTACTTATACTACTACATCTGACAAATTAATTGTTCTCTTGGAACAGTGTCCTTATTTGTTAGATGATTATTAAAATATTTACATCATGGAGTTCTTGTCAATAGTAAATGTGATTATGTAAGTACAGCTGAACAAGATACCTGGTCTATGTACCTTTCACTTCTGTCCTCAACCCTAGTTGGCTGATGCAATGCTTTGAGAGTTGACCTATATTAGGAAAAAAGAGGCCCTCCGTGCCGCTTTAAAAATTAAAAAATAAATAAAAATGACCACCACAGAGAAATGGAGAGATTATTGCCCTCATATCAGATACAAAATGTCTGTCTCCCTCTCTCTTTCTCTCTCTCTGCCACAATGGACATCTAGATACTCAGCGAGGTTTGTCTGAAGGAAATCTCATTTGAATAACAACAAACTCATGGACTAGAACTGCCTTGTGGTTGCCAAGGGGGAGTGGGAGGGAGTGGACTGGACTGGGAGTTTGGAGTTAGGAGATGTAAACTACTGCATTTGGAGCGGATAAGCAATGAGATTTGTTGTATAGCATGGGGAACTATATCTAGTCACTTGTGATGGAACATGATGGAGGATAATGTGACAAAAAGAATATATATATATGTATATTTATATATACACACACATATATGTGTGTATGTGTGTGTGTGACTGGGTCACTTTGCTGTACAGCAGAAATTGACAAAACATTGTAAATCAACTATCATAGAAAAAATAAAAATCTTACCAAAAAAAAGAAAAATAATAATAACCAAATTCTAAAGCAGCCTCTGGACTCCAAGAGTTTTCCTTTTATGTTCTTTTATTTTTTTATTATATATATATTTTTTGTTACTACTGAATTTATTACTTTTATAGCTGTGCAATGATAATCACAATCCAATTTTATATGAATTCCATCCCACAACCCAGGCTTATCCCTCCACCCCCCTGCCGAACTGTCTCCTTTGGAAACCATAAGATTTTCAAAGTCTGTGAGTCAGTATCTGTTCTGCAAAGAAGTCCATTGTGTCCTTTTTTCAGATTCAACATGTCAGTGATAGCATTTGATGCTGCTGTCTCATTGTATGACTTCACTTAGCATAATTTCTAGGTCCATCCATGCTGCTAAAAATGCCGGTATTTCGTCCATTTTAATGGCTGAGTAATATTTCGTTCTGTATATGTACCACTTCTTCTTGATCTACTCCTTTGTCCATGGACACTTAGGTTGTTTCCATGTCTTAGCTATTGAAAATAGTGCTGCAATGAACATCAGAGTACATGTGTCTTTTTGAGTCATGGTTTTCTCTGGATAGATGCCCAGGAGTGGGACTGCTGGATCAAATGGTAGTTCTATTTTTAGTGTTCCGAGGCATCTCCATACTGTTTTCCACAGTGGTTGCACCAATTTACATTCACACCAACAGTGTACTAGGGTTCCTTTTTCTCCACACCCTCTCCAGCACTTATTGGTTGTAGACATTTTGAGGATGGCCATTCTGGCTGGTGTAAGGTGGTACCTCATTGTGGGTTTGATTTGCATTTCTCTAACAATGAGTGATGTTGAACATCTTTCATGTGTTTTTTGGCCATATGTATGTCTTCTTTGGAGAATTGTCTGTTAGATTTTCTGCCCCTTTTTTGATGGTTTTTTTTTTTTTTTGTACTGAGCTGCAGAAGGTATTTATAACTCTTGGAGATCAATCCCTTGTTAGCAGATTCATTTGCAAATATTTTCTCCCATTCTGTGGGTTGTCTTTTTGTTTTGTTTAGGGTTTTCCTTTGCTGTGCAGAAACTTTTAAGTTTAATTAGGTCCCATTTGTTTATTTATTTATTTATTTATTTTACTGTCATTACTCTAAGAGGTGGATCTGAAAAGATGTTGCTGTCATTTACATTGGAGAGTGTTTGGGCTATGTTTTCCTCTAAGAGTTTTATAGCGTCTGCTCTTATATCTAGGTCTTTAATCCATTTTGAGTTTATTTTTATGTGTGGTGTTAGGGAGTGTTCTAATTTCATTCATTTCCATGTGGTTGTCCAGTTTTCCCAGCACCACTTATTGAACAGGCTATCTTTTCTCCATTGTATATTCTTGCCTTCTTTGTCATAGATTAATCGACTGTAGGTGCGTGGGTTTAATTCTGGGCTTTCTGTCCTGTTCCACTGATCTATATTTCTGTCTTTGTGCCAGTACCATATGGTTTTGATGACTGTTGCTTCGTAGTATAGTCTGAAGTCAGGGAACCTGATTCCGCCATCTCCATTGTTCTTTTTCAGGATGTCTTTGGTTATTCTTGGTCTTTTGTGCTTCCAAACAATCTTTAAAATATTTCGTTTGAGTTCTGTGGAAAATGTCCTTGGTAATTTGAAAGGGATTGCATTGAATCTGTAGATTCCCTTGGGTAGTATTGTCATTTTGATAATATTGACTCTTCCAATCCAAGAGCATTGTATGTCTTTCCATCTGTATGTGTCTTATAGTTTTCAGAGTACAGGTCTTTTGTCTCTTTAGGTAGGTTTATTCCTAGGTATTTATTCTTTTGGATGCGATGGTAAACAGGATAATTTCCCTAATTTATCTTTCTGATCTTTCATTGTTAATATATAGAAATGCAGTCGACTTCTGTGTATGAATTTTGTATCCTGCGACATTGCCAAATTCATTGATGAGCTCTAACAGTTTTCTGGTAGAGAATTTGGGATTTTCTAGGTATAGTATCATGTCATCTGCAAACAGTGATAGTTTTACTTCTTCCTTTCCAATTTGGAATCCTTTTATTTCTTTTACTTCTCTGATTGCTGTAGCTAGGACTTCCAAAACTATGTTGAATAGTAGTGGTGAAAGCAGACATCCTTGTCTTGTTCCTGATCTCAGCAGGAATTCTTTCAGCTTTTCACCATTGAGAATGATGTTAGCTGTGGGTTTGTCATATATGGCCTTTATCATGTTGAGGTAGGTTCCCTCTATTCCCACTTTCTGAAGGGTTTTTATCAGAAATGGGTGTTGGATTTTGTCAAAGGCTTTTTCTGCATCTATTGAGAGGATCATATGGTTTTCATTCTTCTGTTTGTTAATGTGGTGTATCACACTGATGGATTTGTGGATATTGAAGATCTCTTGCATCCCTGGGATAAATGCCACTTGATCATGATGTACAACCCTTTTAATGTACTGTTGGATTCGGTTTGCTAGTAGTTTGTTGAGGATTTTTGTATCTATGTTCATCAATGAAATTGACCTGTAGTTTTCTTTTTTTTGTGGTATCTTCGTCTAGATTTGGTATCAGGGTGAGGTGGCCTCATAGAATGAGTTTGAAAGAGTCTGTCCCTTCCTCTACAATTTTTTGGAATAGTTTCAGAAGGAGAGGTGTTAGCTCTTCCCTACACGTTTGATAGAATTCGCCTGTGAAGCCATCTGGTCCTTGACTTTTGTTTGTTGGAAGTTTTTAAATCACACGTTCAATTTCAGTTCTTGTGATGGGTCCATTCATCTTTTCTATTTCATCTTGGTTTAGTCTTGGAAGATTGTACTTTTCTAAGAATTTGTCCATTTCTTCTAGGTTTTCCATTTTATTGGTGTATAGTTGCATATGGTAGTCTCTTATGATCCTTTGTATTTCTGTGGTGTCCGTTGTTACTTCTCCTTTTTCATGATTTGAGTCCTCTCTCTTTTTTGCTTGATAAGTCTGGCTAGGGGTTTATCAATTTTGTTGATCTTTTCCAAGAACCAGCTTTTTGTTTCACTGATCTTTTCTATGGTTTTCTTTGTTTCTATTTCATTGATTTCTGCTCTGATCTTTATGATTTCTTTCCTTCTACTTTCCCTAGGTCTTGTCTGTTCTTCTCTCTCAAGCTGGTTTAGACATAAAGTTAGCTTGTTTATTTGAGCTTTTTCTTGTTTCCTCAGGTGGGCTTGTATTGCTATAAACTTTCTTCTTAGAACGGCTTTTGTTGCATCCCATAGGTTTTGGAGTGTCGTATCTTTGTTGTAGGTATTTGCTTCCAGGTATTTTTTAATTTCCTCTTTGATTTCTTCAGTGATCCATTGGTTGTTTAGTAGCATGTTGTTTAGTCTCCACGTGTTTGCATTTTTTGCAGTTTTTTCCATGTTGTTGATGTCCATTCGTATAGCGTTGTGGTCGGAAAAGATGCTTGATATGATTTCAATTTTCTTAAAGTTACCAAGGCTGGATTTGTAGCTCAGAATGTGATTAATCTTAGAGAATGTTCCACATGCACTTGAGAAGAATGTGTATTCTGTTGCTTTTGGATGGAATGTCCTATGAACATCTATTAAGTCCTTGTGGTCTAATGCCTCATTCAGGGCCTGTGTTTCCTTATTGATTTTCTTTCTGAATGAACTGTCCATTGCTGTTAGTGGGGTGTTAAAGTCCCCCACTATGATTGTGTTATTGTCGATTTGTGTTTTCAAGGTTGTTAGCAGTTGCCTTATATATTGTGGTGAACCTATGTTGGGTGCATAGATATTTAAAATTGTTATATCTTCTTGGTTGATCCTTTGATCATTAGGGAGTGACCTTCCTTGTCCCTTGAACTGTTCTTCATTTTAAAGTCTATTTTGTCTGATATGAGCATTGCTACTCCAGCTTTCTTTTGGATTCCTGCTTGCATGGAATATTTTCTTCCATCCTCTCACTTCCAACTTGTATGTGTCCCTAGAAGTGAAGTGGGTCTCTTGAAGACAGCATATATATGGGTCTTGTTTTTGTATCCATCCAGCCAGTCTATGTCTTTTGGTTGGGGCGTTTAGTCCATTAACATTTAAGGTAATTATTGATATGTATGTGCTTATTGCCATTTTATTAATTGCTTTGGATTTATTTTTGTTGCTCTTTTTTCTTCCCTTCTTCTCTTGTGCTCTGCTCTTTTCGTTTGATGCCTATCTTTAGTTTGACTTGATTTTTCTCATTTGTGTGTGTATCAATTGTAGATTTTTGGTTTGCAGTTATTCTGAAGTTTTGATATGAGAATCTATATATATACATATATACACACACAAGATTATTTTAAGTTGTTGGTCTCTTACTTATAAGTGCATCTCCAGTGTCTTGCATTTGTACCCTCCTCTTCTCACAATTTCTGATTTTGGGGGCATAATTGTGTGTGGATGGTTTCGTATCTTTACTGTGTATATACCTTTACTGGTGAGCCTTGTCATTTGTGATCTTTTGTTTCTGGTTGTGTCCTTTTCTTTTCTTCCTAGAGAGGTTCTTTTAGTATTCGTTGTAAGGCTGGTTTAGTGTTGCTGAATTCTCTTAGCTTTTGCTTCCCTGTGAAGCTTTTGATTTCTCCTTCAAATCTGAATGAGAGCCTTGCTGAGTAAAGGAATCTTGGTTGGAGGTGTTTTCCTTTCATCACGTTAAGTATGTCATACCACTCCCTTCTGGCCTGCAGCGTTTCTGCTGAAAAATCTGCTGATAACCTTATTGGGGTTCTGTCGTCTGTTATTTGTTTCTTTTCCCTGGCTGCTTTCAATATTTTCTCTTTGTCTTTAATTTTGGTCAGTTTGACTAATAGGTGTCTCAGGGTATTCCTCCTTGGGTTTATTTTATATGGTACTCGTTGCACTTCCTGGATTTGAGTGAGTGGTTCCTTTCCCATGTTAGGGAAGTTTTCGGCTATTATCTCTTGGAATATTTTTTCTGTCTCCTTCTCTCTCTCTTCTCCTTCTGGCACCCCTATATTGCGGATGTTGGTGCATTTCATGTTGTCCCAGAGTTCTCTGAGACTCTCTTCATTTCTTTTCAGTCTTTTTTCTCTTTTCTGTTCTGCATCTGTAATTTCTACTAATCTGTCCTCCACCTCGCTTATCTGTTCTTCAGCCTCCTGTATTCAGCTGTTTGCGGCTTCTAATGAATTTTTTATTTCAGTTGTTGTATTTTGCATCTCTTGTTTAAGTTTTATATCTTGTATCTCTTTTCTCAGTGTTTCCTGTAAATTCTCCATCTTTGCCTCCAGTTTATTTCCAATGTCTTGCATCATCTTCAGCAACAGTCTAAAGTCTTTTTCCGGAGGCTGAGACTCTCCTGATCACTTAGCTGGTTTTCTGGGGTTTTTTCTTTCTCCCTCATCTGAGGTATAGTTCTCTGTCCTTTCATTTTTATAGGTTTTTGGCATGGTGACCTTTTTACAGATAATAGGGTTGTAGCCTCTCTTACTTCTGTTGTCTGCCCCCCATGTGGCTGAAGTTGGTATGGGGGCTTGCTGTAGGCTTCCTGATGGGAGGGACTGATGCCTGCCCACTGGTAGGTGGAGCTGATTCCTATCCCTCTGGTGGGTGGAGCTTTGTCTCTGGGTGTATTAGAGGTGATTGTATGCCTGGGGCGGTGGTCTTTACACAGCCTGTGCACTGATAGGCGGGGCTGTGATCCCACCTGTATTGTTGTTTTGCCTAGGGCTCCTCAGTGCTGGTGGGTGGGGCCAGATTTTCCCCAAATGGCCACCTCTAGAGAAAGGCATGCTGCTGAATATTCCCAAGAGCTTAGCTTCCAATGTCCTTTCCCCACAACAAGCCACATTCACCCCTGTTTTCCCAGGAGTTCCTCCAAGATCTGCGGTCAGGTCTGACCCAGATTCCTATAGAGACTTTGCTTTGCCCTGGGACAAAGTGCATGTGAAAGTCTGTGTGCACCTTGTACGAATGGGGTCTCAGTTTCCCCCAGTCCTGTGGAGCTCCTGCACCCAAGCCCCACTGGCCTTCAATGCCAAATGCTAAGGGTCTCTTTCTCCCAGTGCCAGATCCCCACACATGGGATTTTGATGTGGGGCTCAGAATGCTCACTCCTGTAGGTGAGTCTCTGTGAAACAGTTACTTTCCAGTCTGTGGGGCTTCCCACCAAGGAGGTATGGGGTTCCTTATATCATGTAATCACCCCTCCTACCTTTTGATGTGGCCTCCTCTTTGTCTTTTGGATTAGGATACCTTTTTGAAAGTTTCCAGTCCATTTGGTTGAAGATTGCTCAGTATTTAGTTGTAAATTTTGTTGTTTTTAGGAGAGAAGTTGAGCTCCAGTCCTTCTATTCCGCCATCTTAATCCCATCTCCCAAGTGTGTTCCTCATAAACTAGATAGATGGCTGTGTTGGCTCCAATGCATTTATTATTATCAATGTGAATATTATTCTTCTTTATATTTGTTTTGTTCCTTTTTAGGGCCACATCCATGGCACATGGAGGTTCCTAGGCTAGGGGGCTAATCGAAGCTGTAGCTGTTGGCCTACATCACAATCATAGCAACTCAGTATCCAAGCCACATCTGTGACATATATCACAGATCATGGCAATGCAGGATCCTTAACCCACTGAGTGAGGCCAGGGATCGAACCTGCAACCTTATGGATCCTAGTCATGTTCTTTAACCACTGATCCATGAAGGGAACTCCTGTGTATATTATTCTTGAATGCCTACTCAGATGTGGTCAGGACACTTGTCAAGAAATCACACTCCAGCAGTGCACCAGTGACAGTACAAACATTCAATACAGTAGTTGGTCATGTTGCAGCTGACCTTGTAGATGCTGGTCTGACAGAAAGAGAGAGGAAAAATGCTCCCAAGCACATTTCCTCCTTAGGCACTGAGGTACAGCACAGACAGATCCTGGGTAAGTGGGTGAGTGTGAAGATGAGGAGAGTGGATGTACAGTTCTCAAGTTTTCTCATCAGCCCCTCCCAAACAGACCACATGTAAATGCTGCTTCCCCCCCACCCCCAAGGCAGAGAGTTCACTGTAGGAAGTATGTATACTGTATGTATCAGAATTATTAAGATAATTGTATTTTTGTCCTGATAAAGACATAAACATAAATCCATAGGATGCATTTATCTTAAAAAAGTTCCAAGTCCTGGAGAAATGAGGGGGATTGAGTGTGCAAGGATCTCATGCCATGTGCTTTCTCAGAGTAAATTCTCAAAAAAATCATAGCTCTGCCATCATAGAGATATCACATCTCTGGGTCATACTTAGATACCTATCATCTATAAGCATCAGTTTTCTCACCAGAAAACTTAGAATGATAAAGAGAATAAAATCCACTTCACAATATCACAGGAAGGAAAATGTATGATTATTAAACAAAAGAAACTTGATCTTTTGATTCTGCTTTCCAGTAGAGTGGTATGTTTTTATGACCCTAACAGAGCCTGAAGGAGAGGGACACCATTTCTAAGAATTCAACTTGTTTAAGGAAAGGCAAAATTGTGCTGCTTCTGGAAATGTTTTATACAAATAAAGTATGGAGAAAAAAGAGAAGAAGTGATCTTTGTTTAAAAGTCCCTGGAAGAGCTTTTGGATGCACAAAATAAACCTTGAAATCACTTGAAGTAGAGGATTTAATTAAAAATAGGAGTTCCCGTCGTGGTGCAGTGGTTAATGAATTCCGACTAGGAACCATGAGGTTGCGGGTTCGGTCCCTGCCCTTGCTCAGTGGGTTAACGATCCAGCGTTGCCGTGAGCTGTGGTGTAGGTTGCAGACGCGGCTTGGATCCTGGATTGCTGTGGCTCTGGCATAGGCTGGTGGCTACAGCTCCGATTCAACCCCTAGCCTGGGAACCTCCATGTGCCGCGGGAGCGGCCCAAGAAATGGCAAAAAGACAAATATCTATATCTATATCTATATCTATATCTATCTATATATATATATATATGTCTGAAGTACAGACTCTTGTGTTTTAGCATAAGATTAAAAACAAACTGATTCAAGAGTAAACCTATAAGGGAGTTCCCTTGTTGCCTAGTGGGTTAAGGATCAGGCATTATCACTGTAGCACTCAGGTTGCTGCTGCTGCAAGGATTCAGTCCCTGGCCTGGGAACTTCTGTATGCCACAGATGCAGCCAAAAAAGAAAAAAAAAGGAGTAAATCTGTAAGGATGCACATGTTCCAAAAATAAGGCCACTGGCTGTCCCAGCATATCTCTTAGTTTAGAAGGATCTTTCTTCCTAACTTCCACTCTAACCATCCAGTGACTAATACCCCAACCCTCAAAGTATAACCCCCCCTCAACTCTCACCTCTTAGGATACTCCTTCAAACTGATTCTCTTTGCTGAGGGAGTTTCATTCTAAACTACTTCCCCCAGAGAAAGTTATAAGAGAGCTTTGACAAGTTCTAGATGAGAAAAAAATAACATTTTTTAATGAAGAGTATCAATCTTGGTAAAAGAGAAGGAAATCTAGGAAGAGGCACAGGGTCCATTAACTTTGAGGGATGGGAGTAGAGACCTAGTAAGAAATTCACAAGGTTTTAAAAAGCAGAGATTTTCCAATTGGCAAGATAAGAGTAAATATTTAATACACTGCCGTCTTGTAATATCAACCTACTCTGTTTACTTCAACTTTTGGTAAAGTTCTGCAACGCACAGTATCTCATGGTATTGTTAATTTCCTTTCAGGATAAACTAAATAGACAGTGGGGACAAACAGAGATCTGTGTCTCACATTTAGTTTGATAGTAGCCATGGGGTGTGAAATTTCTTTCTAGTTTTATTGAGATATAATTGAAATATAACATTGTTTAAGTTTTAGGTATATTGTGATGCTTTGATGCATGTATATATTTTGAAAGGATTACAACAATAAGGCTAGTTAATACACCTATTTCCTCACTAGTTACCATTTCTGTGTGTGTGTGTGTGTGTGGTGAGACCATTTAAGTTCTACCCTCTCAGCAATTCAAATATATGACATACTTTTGTTAACTTTAGCTACTACATTGTACTTTAGATCCTCAGAGTTTGTTCCTCTTATAACTAGAACTCTGTACCCTCTGACCAACATCTCCCCATTTCTCCCACCCCCTAGCCTCTGGCAACTATCGTTCTACTCAGGGAGCAAAATTTTAGAGACGACATCAATAATTAAGCATAAAACAGGCCTTTGCAAGAGATAATTAGATATATAAAATTCCCTAAGAGCCCACATGGATATTGATTGGGAATGCTGTATTTTTAAAATTATCAGGATTCTAGTCTATGGCCAATTTGTTGCAAATATGAAAAGAAAAGGTAACCCCAGAAGGTAGGAGACTTTAGGGACACCCAGGCTGCTGGCATCTGTGCCACTGCCACATAAATGTTAAAGGGGATAACACAAGCAGAGAATGAAAACTAAAGGCTTGCTAATTCACAAATATCACTAATTACCTGGTCCTTAATGTCAAAGTGTTTGAGCAGATTATCAGGGAGGAGTATGGTAAAGATAAATAAAAAATAAATAAATAAGAAATAGAGAAAAAAGAAGGGAGGTATATTCATTTCCTATGTCATTGGAATAAATTACCACAAACTTAGTGGCCTAAACAAATTTATTATTTTTTGGTTCAGGAGGTCAGAAGTCCAAAATCAGCTTTACTGGGCTAACCTGAAGGTGTCAGCAGGGCTGTGTTCCTTCTGGAAGCTCTGGGGTAGAATCTCTTTCCCTGCCTCTTACCAGCTTGGGGAGGCTGCCTGCATTTCTCAGCCCCATCACTCCAACCTCCACTTGCATCATCAGCATCAGCACTCTTTCTCTGAGTCCCGCTTCTCTCTTGTAAGGATCCTTATCATTACACTGGGCGTCCCTGGGGTAATTCAGGAAAAACTTTCCATGTCAAGATCCTTAATCATATCTGCAAAGTTCCTTTTGCCCTGTAAGGTAACATATCCACAGGTTTCAAAGATAAGCATGCAGACATCTTCGAGGGCCTATTATTCTGCTTACTGCAGAAAGTATCTAAAGGACTGCATTAAAATAACAGGACTGAAAAGCCTGAGGGTCCTTGAGAGAAGCAGCAGATTAATGGTATGAGTGTGCAGACAGCTATGTGCCCACCTGAGCAGGTGATGGAATTCTTCTCTATGTGGTTTTTTTCAAACAAGGGACAGGGTGTAATAAAAAGTTCTTGGAGTTGGAAGACTTGCTTTGATTTCAAATCCTACCACCTTCTGGCTCTGTGGTATTAAGCGAACTTTTTATCCTTGCTGAAAAATCCGAGTGTACTTTTCTTAGGCGTGTGCCATGTGCAGCCACTGTACAGACAAATGCTTCATCTGCACCCAACCTTCTCACTGATGCTTCATCACTCCTGTAAAGGTTGGCATCATTGTAAAATGAATAGTCTGAGATTTTATTTTTTTACTTTTTTTCCATTTTTTTTCTTATGATTTTTTTGTTTTTTTTCTTTTTAATGATTTTTACTTTTTCCACTATAGTTGGTTTAGTGTACTGTCAATTTCTACTGTACAGCAAAGTGACACAGTCACATGTGTTATGTGTATATATATGTTCTTTTTCTCACATTATCTCCATCATGTTCCATCATCAGTGACTAAATACAGTTCCCTGCGCTATACAGCAGGATCTCATTGCTTATCCACTTCAAATGGAATAGTTTCATCTATTAACCCCAGACACACAGTCCATCCCACTCCCTCCCCCTCCCCCTTGGCAACTACAAGTCTCTTCTCCAAGTCCATGAGTTTCTTTTCTGTGGAAAGGTTCGTTTGTGCCCTATATTAGATTCCAGATATAAGTGATATCATGGAGGCTGAGACTTTAGATTAGCGGCTCTGTCAAACATTATTAAAAATTCACCTAGTTAACAAAGTGACTTGATTTCTTTATCACTAAAATAGGGTATGAACAATGCTTACTTCACTGGCTTAATATGTTAACAAGTTAATACGTTCTCAGGAGCACTTTGTAAGCTATTATAAAATTAAATGGTGATATAAAATTATAGTTTTTAACTTCTCTGAGGATTAAAGAAACGCATGTAAATGATTCTAATTGGTGCCAGATACACAGTAGCACTTAAATACATCATTTCCCTAACCCTCACACTTTCTCTTTACTCTTAAAAAAAAGGATTATATTCACGGTGGTGGATATGTTAGACATCAGAGTGGCATATGCAAGTTTGCATTCTTCTTGTTTAAATTTTAAAGTTGTATACAGACTTTCCATAAACAGTATTTCTCCCTTCTATTATCTCAACTTCCTTACTTCCTGCCGACCTTCCCTGCTAACCTAACCCTAAGGAACTAGAATGGTGGGACCTTGGGGGAGGGCAAGTATGTGTCAATAAAGTATGACCTGGAAGGAAAGGGAGTGAAGGGAAGCATATAATCTCTCTACCTCAGTTAGCAAATGAAATCACTTCCACTGCTCACCATCCCTGTCTTTTAAGCACTTGTGCTTTCATGATGGTGTGAAAATTATTGGATCAGCTATTTACCATAAGGCATAAGGCAAAGAAGTTTCCAGTAAGTAAATTTATTTCTTTTTTGTTGTTGTTGTTGCTATTTCTTGGGCCGCTCCCGCGGCATATGGAGGTTCCCAGGCTAGGGGTTGAATCGGAGCTGCAGCCACCGGCCTACGCCAGAGCCACAGCAACGCAGGATCCGAGCCGCGTCTGCAACCTACACCACAGCTCACGGCAACGCCGGATCGTTAACCCACTGAGCAAGGCCAGGGACCGAACCCGCAACCTCATGGTTCCTAGTCGGATTCGTTAACCACTGCGCCACGACGGGAACTCCGTAAATTTATTTCTAAAAATTCCCAGGGATGGAGCAAAGATAGCTTAAATTTAGCCTTTTACTTTTGCAACAGAATCATCAGTTCCTTAGTGGATTAAATAAGCTTTTATGGATTAGCCAAGGAACTTTGCCTATTTTCACAATATTTCATCACCAACATCACAGGTATCATTAGTTAATAATTTACTGTTTTCCAAGAACAGAACCAATGCTTTGTAAATATTTCATTTAAAAACCACAAAACAACTCTGTGAGGTACCATTATCTTCAAATTTGTGTCTAATATCCAAACCAACTCTCTTAATCACAATTTACTCTCTGATATTACTCTAATAAGTTGAAAGATGCCAAGGAAAAAAGGGGCATACATATATTATGTAATATCATCTCAGCCTCCAAATCACTAGTCTGGGATTTATTCATTTAATTATTCCCGTTTGGGCATATGAAACAGCATTCCTACTTAAGATTAAATTTTATTTAGTTTTGAATCCTTTCATTTGGCTAGAATAATGTAGTTTCCCTTTGGAAAAAAAAATATTGAGTGGAAAAGATTTCAAGATCATTTCTTGTTTGTTTCCTGGTGGCATGGGAATAGTTGTGGTTGGAAGTTTCTGTTTGAAAAAGAAAGGCTTCAACGGAGGCAGACTAGGAGGAAGGTGTGGAGATTAATGATAAATCTCGAGGCGCAGAAATATGGAGCCTAGCCCTGAGAATACGGCCACAAATGACATCTTGGGTCCAAAAGTTTCAGGTCCAAGAGCCAGATGAAAGAAGAAGAGCCAAAGAGATGAGCATTATGAGAGTGGTGAAGGGAACTGACTCCAGCTCTATGGACAGGAAGAAAATTCTCCTGGACAGGCTGCCCTCTGGACAAGAACAAATATTGCCTTATACATGCCTTTTAGCCTAGCCAGCAACTGCCCTGAAATTGTGAGTGCAGAAGCAGCACCTTAGCAGTGCTTCAAGACCCTGTACTCAACTATCTGGTCAGTCTGTGGCCATACTTTCTGATCCACCTGGGTCTAGGGGGTACAAGTGGACATCAGTTGAGGCAGAAGGCAATTCTGGGACATGCTAAGGCAACCTAAGTGGGTATGAGAGGGGAGTAGACACTGATACTTGTCATCATTTAAGAAACATTGGTTATTTTGCCTTTGGGCTTCCATTTCCCCTCTTGCATTGACAGGAAGCCGATATCCTTTGGGGAATTACTCATTCCTTGTGCAACTGTCAGACTGGAGAAGGTGGCAAGTGCTAAAAACACCCACAATGACATTTTTTAAAACCTTTAATTCGTGCTTTGTATAAAAATAGTCTTAATCTTGAGATTTAAATTACTTAAGCCAATAATTTCACTTTTAAAGTTTGAAAGTCAGTTTGAACTTTTTCCCCCCTATTTACTTCTAAAAGAGATTTTGAACTGGTACACAAAGCATTTCCTTTGGTTATTAAATGGCTTTTTTTTTCTTTTTTTTAGGGCAGCACCTGCAGCACATACAAGTTCCCAAGTTCCCAGGCTAGGGGTCTAATCGGAGCTACAGCTGCTGGCCACAGCCACAGCCACATGGGATTCCAAGCTGCATCTGCGACCTACAACACAGCTCACAGCAATGCCAGATCCTTAACCCACTGAGCGAGGCCAGGGACCGAACCCACATCCTCATGGATACTAGTCAGGTTCATAACTCACTGAGCCATGACGGGAACTCCCAAACATCACATTCCTGAATAGTCCATAATCTGGTATGTTTTTACCATTTAAACATGGCAATCCTTTCAAATATGATGCCTTAATAAACACATGAAATATATCAAAGGCAATAATTTTATTCTAGATACTGCCCAGAATCAATTCACCACTCACTCGCTCTCCCTACATACTGCTTTAGGCTCTTTTCTCCATCTGCTCTTCATGTCTTTGCTTTCTGAATTGCTTTTTGGTCTCCAATTCGGCAGCTTTTCAGTCTTCCTCTCTTCAGTTTAGCTCAATTTTGGACTCTGAATGTGTTCATGGAATGCCTGGCTAATAAACTCCCTCTGGTGCTCTTGCTAGAGCTAATATCCATCCAGTCTTCATCTTGTCTCCCAACCATCACAGGGAACCCTTCCTAGAGAGGAGATTTTCTTCATTGCATCTTTTTAGGTGTGTTGCTTTTCCTATGGAAAGATTTCATTAACTTAAAAACATGCAATTTTATAATGTCAAGGGAATCAGAGATCATTGTGTACATTTATTACTTTAGTGGAAAGGAATATAAAGTTGTGTCGCTTGTTGAGATCACAAAATTAGTTATGGGCATCAGAAATCATTACTAAAGGTGGTTTTATTGAACTTCAAATGTTATATGTCCTTATATGTTTTAAAAAAAACAATAAAGTACTCATGGAAAGCAGGGACATTGTCTTGTACAATATACTTGGGAGTGTTGTATGTGTACTTATAGGTTTATAACAATATAACCATCAATAAAGTACTAATTGAAAGCAGCAAATTTCTCTGTCTTGTATGTACCTGGGAGTAAATAACTGAATCATTGAATCATCACTGACAGTGGAAACTCATTTTCTTTCGGGTAATATTTTCTTTTCTCTCTCTCTCTCTTTTTTTCCCCCTCACCTGTGGCATGTAGAAGTTCCCAGAGCAGGGACTGAACCCACATCACAGTTGCAACCTGTGCCACAGTTGTGGCAACACTGGGTCCCATTTTGAAACACCATCTATCCAAAATTTTGAGAGGGAAAGTTGGTGATGCTCAGAACTTGTTTAAATAATCCAAGCATTAAGGTTAGTCTTGTTAGGACTTTCTGACTTGTCTCTTTCTTCCTACTGCTCATATTATTTTCTGCCTAAAATAAGGACTTTAAAACTAGAACTGACTTGGAGCTGTTCCTACAGTAATTATCACCTCCTTGAATTTCTTCCATAATATCTAGTCTCTATTCAAGCAGGAATGTTAACTCACCAAAAACATAATTTCTCACACTTATTAGCAATTCATTTTACTTTTTGGTTCATTTAAAAGAATCTCTGGAGGAATACAGGTGAATTAGCTCAGAAAAAAAAAATTTTCTGGCCATGTCTATGGAAAGCAGGGGGAAAGTGTGAACATATTTACTATCTCTCAACGTGAACTTCTGTTTTGTGATTATAACTTGGGTCAAGAAGTTCCTTCTGTGGCATGGTGGATCACAGCTGAGGCTCAGATTCAATCTTTGGCCCGGGAACTTCCATGTGCCATTAGTACAGCCAATAAATAAATAAATAAATAAAATAAACTTGGGTCAAGTCTTGGCCTCAAACCTTAAGAAATTTGTGTCTCTAACCAACTATTCCACCTGTGTTCTTAATTATAGCCTAATCTCTTCTCCAAACTAAAGATAATTCCTTTCCTATGTCTTTTATCTCTTGCTGCTTTCCTCCCAATCAATATTTAAGTTGATCAGCCCTCTCTGAAAATCATCACACTTATCAAAAACACAATAACCTAAAGAATCTGTCACTAGCAAACCTTCCCCATAAGAAATACTAAAGGAGGAGGTGTCACCCTCCCAGACTTCAGATTATACACAAAGCTATAGTAATCAAAACAGCATAGTACTGATACACAGATCAATGGAACAGAATAAAAATCTCAAAAATAAACCCACACACCTATGATCAATTAATCTGTGACAAAAGGGGAAAGACTATACAATGGAGAAAAGACAGTTTCTTCAGTAAGTGTTTTGGGAAAACTGGACATGGAAGAGAATGAGATTGGAACTTTTTCACACCATTTACAAAAATAAGACATAACACCATAAAACTCCTGGAAGAAAACACAGGAATAACATTCTTTGTCAAAAATCAAAGCAATATTTTTTTGGATTTATCTCTTAAGGCCAAGGAAATAAAAGCAAAAATTTTTAAATTGGACCTACTTAAACTTTAAAGCTTTTGTACAGCAAAGGAAACCATCAACAAAACAAAAGACAACCTACATAATGGGAGAAAATATTTTCCAGTGACTGACAAGGGGTTAACATCTAAAATACATAAACAGCTCATACAACTCAAAAACAAACAAAAAAAAACCCCAATCAGAAAGTGGGCAGAAGACCTGAATAGACATTTTTCCAAAGAAGACATACAGATGGCTAACAGTTACCTTAAAAGATGTTCAACATCTTGGAGTTCCCATCATGGCTTAGTGGAAACAAATCTGACTAGCATCTGTGAGGATGCAGGTTCAATCCCTGGCCTCGCTCAGTGAGTTAAGGATCCAGCATTTCTGTGGTTATGGTGTAGGCTGGCGACTACAGCTCCAATTTGACCCCTAGCCTGGGAATCTCCATATGCCATAGGGTGCAGCCATAAAAAGACAAACGACAAAAAAAAAAAAAAAAGATGTTCAACATCTAGAGACTTGCACATCAAAACAACAATAGGATATCACTCTCACTGGTCAGAATGACTATCATTAAAATGTCTACAAATAACAAATATTGGCTAGGATATGGAGAAAAGGAACTCTTTTACATCATTGGTGGGCATGTAAATTGGTGCAGACACTATGGAAAACAGTAGGGAAGTTCCTCAGAAAACTAAAAATAGAGATACCATATGATCCATAAATTCCACCCCGGTTATGTATCTGGGGAGAAAAACTCACTAACTTGAACAGATGCACACGGCCCAATGTTTACAGCAGCACAATTTACAACAGTCAAAATACAGAAGCAACCTAAGTGCCCATCAACAGACAAATTGATGAAGAGGATATGATATTACTCTGCAATAAAATAATAAAATTCTTTGTTCTTTTTTCTCAAGACTACTTTGGTGACTCAGGGTCTTCTGTGGTTCCATATAAATTTTAGGATTATTTGTTCTAGTTCTGTAAGAAGTATCATGGGTATTTTGAAATGGATTGCATTAAATCTATGGATTGCTTTATGTAGTAAGGCCATTTTAACAATATTAATTCTTCCAGTGCGAGAGCATGGTATACCTTTCCATTTCTTTGTATCATCTTCAGTTTCCTTCATCAATATTTTATACTTTTCAGAGTATAGGCCTTTCACCTCCTTGTTTAAATTTATTCCTGTGTGTTTTATTCTTTTTGATGTGATTTTTAAACAGAATTTTTTAACTTTCACTTTCTGATAGTTCATTATTAGAGTATAAAAAGCAACAGATTTCTTCCATTTCCAGTAACATGATGGACCTAGAGAGTATTATATTAATCAAATAATATAGAGAAAGGAAAATACTATGTGATATCACTTATATGGAACCTAAAAAATGATTAAAATGAATGTATATAGCAAAATAGAAACAAACAGTATGATAACCTCTCTGTTGCTATAAATGGCATTATTTCATGCTTTTTTGTGACTGTATTCCATTGTATATGTATACCACATCTTCTTCTCCCTCATGTTCGAATGAAAAATATATAGAATGCAGGAACACATCTAGTTCATCACTCTTAATGTCACTGTTCACCTAGCAAGGTGCTGATCAGAGGTAATGTATTGTGAAGCTTCAGGGCACTCATTTGCATGTGTCCTTTCCAAGGTAATGGAGGAGGCACTAATAATGCATTTATACAATAATTTTTTTAATTTTTTTTTCTTTTTAGGGCCACACCTGCAGCATATGTAATTCCCAGGCTAAGGGTCAAATCAGAACTATAGCTGTCGGACTATGCCACAGCTCACAGCATCACTGGATCCTAAACCCACTAGGAGAGCCCAGGAGTCGAACCCACATCCTCATGGATACTAGTCGGATTCATTTCCACTACACCACAATGGGAACTTCCTATACAATAATATTTTTAAATAAAATTTGCACAACTAATATTTTTAAACTATAGTTAATTGAGAACACTGTCTCCTCCCCTTCTGAGGTCACCTCTACCATATTTCTCCTTTTGAAAAGTTGTGACAGAGTGGCTGTATTTGAGTTAAAAAGACCTTTAGTTTGGGTTCAGAGTGACATGTGTGAAAGAAATTTAACTGAGGCGTCCCAAGGTTGAAAACAACTATTATGCTTTTATGATATCATTCAGAATGGCTTGTGAGGCCCAAGTAAACTTTACTAAACTGTCAACAATAATATTTTAAAAACTGATTAACCAAGCTAAATGAAAAACAGAATTATATTCTTTTCTCTACTGAGGATATTGTAAAATAACTCTCATATAAAGAGGCTATCAGAGTGTACACAGTCGAAAAGGATAAAAAAAAATATTATAAAGGTGATTACGTAATTATTAAATATTTTCTCAACTTTACAATGTGTGTGGCATCTGTAAGCTTCTGTGTTTATTTTAATATGATTTTTAATTTTAAATAACACACTCATATTTGTATTTTAACACAGCAGCTATATATTTTCACCCTTTATCTAATAAAGGCAACCCAAACAGATGAGCTTCAGGCCTCACAAAGCTTATTAGGTTTGCACTTGTTTAGTATGTTAAACAGAAAAATTGGCTGTATATTTTTCAGAATAAATTGTTAACTTTTTGTATTATGTATTATGACATTCTATTTCAGGATTTTATATATTATCTGAACTTATCTCAAAACCAGTTACTACCGTCTTTTTTTTCTTCTTTTTCCCAAATCAGAATTTAACAATATAACTCTGCTTTAAAAAATTACTTAAGATTTAGGTCAAAGATGGAGTAACCACATAAGAAGCTCTGAAAGGAAAAGAAAATAGAGAAAATAACCAAATGTTTTCCATTTATGTGGGTGGCAGAGGGAAGGTTAGAGCGTCTATATTTTCCTTCTCAGTCTATTACCCAACTACTCTTTTTTATTTTAGTAATTTGATAGTTATGAAAATGACCAAAAAAATTGTCATGGTGTAGTGAAACCTAAATGATGATTTGAGATGCTTATTAAATAAGGAAAAGGAACAGTAAAAATGAAGATTTGTGTATTACTTTAACATTCTATCAATATTATTTATTATTTTCCTATCTTATTAAAAAAAAGTAAACCCTCTAGTGACTCCCTAGGCTCTGAAATATACTTGCTCCCCAAGAATGCTTACTCAGATCAGATAAAATTTATGCTCATTTCTCATCACCAAACCTCTCCCTCAACTAACTGTTGGCACTTACTTCAATCATATTATTGTATTTCCTTATTGTTGAACTTAAGATCCTATTATTTCTCATTATGAAAAGGAAGATGGTCATTATATAAGGGAAGAGAATATTAGTCCAGAATATTTCCCTTGTCCTCGTGGGATGAGGAAGTCATGGGGAACAGATCATAGCAGGAAGTATTAGCCAGACCAGATCTGATCAAAGGAATTCTAGACTTTGCTATAGTACATCCATAAGTCATGGTGTAAGAATCAGGGTACAGAAATGGGTAAGGAACCCAGCACAAGGAAGAATTATTCATAATAGAAGCTTCAGTCCACTAGGAGAGACTAATTTGCCTTAATTAATTCAGCTAGTCCATAACCAGGTAAGCGTTTATCTCACCAAAGGTCAATTCAAGATAAATGAGAGAAGTAACCTAGATACTTTGGTAATTGCCTTTTTTTTTTTCTGAATGCCTAGTCAGTTCCATGCCTGTACCTCCAGCCCCTGGGAAGTAATTAGTAAATGCCAGTTAAATAAGGGATTGCCATTGACTTGTTTTGCTTATAAACACCCTAATCAGAGAGCTACATTGACATACTTCTGAGAAATTGAGTAAACTAACATATCTGAATCCTCTGGTCCAAGAGATGCATGATAAGCAAGCACCGGATGCTTCAGAGTCTAAGAAAAAGGCATTTATTTTTTCCAGCTTTATTGAGATATAATTGGTGTATGAAAACTTCATGCAATCAATGTATACAATTGGCGAGTTTGGACATATGCATACACTCATGTTACCATCACTACAAGCCAGACAATAAACACATCCATCACCTCTGAAAGTTTCCTTTGCCTCTATTGGTTTTTGCTTTTCTGTTTTTCTTTTTGGTAAGAATACTTAACATGAGATCCATGCTCTTAATAAAATTTTAAGTACATAACATCTTACGGTTAACTATAGGCACCATGTTATACAGTAGGTCTCTGGAACTTACTCCCTTTGTATAACTGTCACTTTATATCCTTTGAACAACACTTCATATCCTCCCACTCCCACGCATGGATAATCACCATTCTATCCTCTTCTCCTATACCTTTGACTATTTTAGATTGCTCATATAAGAGGAATCATTCACTATTTGTCCTTTTGTGACTGATTTAATTTACTTAGCATAAGGTTTCCCAGGTCCATTGACAGATGCACTATGAAGAAAATGTGGTATGTACATACAGTGGAATATTATTTAGCCTTTAAAAAGAAGGAAACCCTAACATTTGTAACAACATGGATAGACCTATAACATGAAATTTAAAAATTTTAAAAATCTTTCAATAACATAAGCTGACTGACAACCTGAATATCAAATAAACTGAAACTTAAATGGTAATCAAAATAAATTCAAGAGGAAAGATGTCTTTTGTTCTAAACTATCAGAAAAAGAACCACATTTACATATGATTACAAAGAATATTTTTATTTAACTGGGTCTTCCTTCTTTTCTTCCTACCTTCCTTCCTATGTTACTCTCTCTGTTTCTTTCTCCCTTTTCTTTTCTATAGAATTGTTACAAATATTGTTAACTTATTGTCAAAATCTGTACTAGAAAATAAGAGGACACAAAATAAGGATGCTAACGTATTAGGAATTATAACTGGATGAAGAAAGTGAAAATAGAAATTCTACCTAAGGAATTTGAGGTAGGATTTTCATATCATAAATAAATAACCAAGACAAACACTGAATACTGAGACAATAATTTGTTTGCCCCAATAATAATTCTCATAGACAGTTATAAATGGTTGAGAATTTAAAATTTGGTCAAAACTTGTTTAAGAACAATCTGAATTTAGAGTTTTAGAGAAAGCAACAAGGAAACCAAAACATATAAAACAATTCATTAAAATTTATTTCATAAATATCATGAAAGCTTTAAGCAAAGGAACAAACTGCTTAATTCATTGTATAAGACTTCATTTGAAGAGCTCCCATTATGGCTCAGCAGAAAACAAATCTGAGTAGTATCCATGAGGAATCAGATGCTATCCCTGGCCTTGCTCAGTGCATTGGGGATCCACCATTGCCATGAGCTGTGGTGTAGTTTGTATATGTGGCTCGGATCCCATGTTGCTATGACTGTGGCCAGCAGCTACAGTTCTGATTCGACTTCTAGCCTAGGGATCTCCATATGCTGCACCTGCAGCCCTAAAAACACACACACACACATACAAAAGACTTCATTTGGGGCACAATATTAAACCTCTATTTAAAATGACTATGTGAAAAGAGAAGTTTATGAAAAAGTCATACTTTCATGGACTTCTCTTTAGAAACTCATTTAAGAAACATCTAATTTGAACTATAATTTCTAATTTAGCATTATGGAAATGTAACTGACCCAAATGCTTCCTATATCCTGCAGGTAAAAAAATGTATGTTAAATTATTTTTATTCCTCAGTAAATTAGCAAACCATAATTTCATTCAAATTTGGGAGATAAAATCATTTCTAGAAATGAAAACATTCACCTCTAAATTGAGAGCTATGAAATTCTAGTTGATCATTCAAAAGCTTAGACATATATATTAGGGTTTTATGTGAAAACTAAATCTAAAATCCTTGTGCTACCTTTCTAAAATTTTGAATTGAGACATTTTCATTAAAAATTTTAAAAGTTACAGGAATTTATGCCTAAAATAATTCTCTGGAAAAGAGTTTGGAAACCAGATTTAGCTGCTAGGAAAAAAGGAAAAAAAATGCTCTATGTTGCCAAATGAAATAGAAATGGTTATTAAAAAACAAAAACTGGTGCTTGAAAATTTCCCTTCCTAATTAAACATTTGAATATACCCAAAAGCAAACCTCTAAATCCTGAATAGATTATAAAATGAAATTTGCATGTGTTATTTCATATTGAGCATTGTTCCTAGAGACAAACTGTCTGCCTAACTTTTAATTCCAAAGAAAGCATTTTCACTTCAGCAAACTGTTAGTTGTGCATATTTTTCCAGCTTCTCTTTGAGATATGTTCCTTATGTCCTTAGATGCATGGATAATTTTTTTCTTTAAAAATGTACATTTTTTATCAATGTGAAGACTGGAGCCTAGGTATATATTTTTAAATACATTAATTAAAGTTTAAACTAAAATGTAAATAAATTTTATTTGCGTACAGTTGACCCACAAAGGTATGCTAGTTTCAGCTGTACAGAAAAGCCAATAAGCTACACATATACACATATCCATTCCTTTTCAGACTCATCTCCCATACAGGCCATTACACAGTACTGAGTAGATTACCCTGTGCTATACAGTAGGTCCTTGTTACCTATCTGTTTTATATACAGTAGTGTGTATATTTTCTTAATGTTAATATTTATCCCAAAATATCTGATGGTGGCTTACTGTAAAGATCATGTGTAATCATATGCTTTTTTTATCTTAATGTTTCCTGTACTGCTACATTTCAATCTAATAATCTGTACATGTAATTAAAAAATATTTGCTTTTAACAAAAACAATGTCATGTTTTGGAATGGAAAGACTATATAAGTAGGGTTACTTTTGTTTAAGCCTGGTCCAATATTTATTTTATAGTGATGTTTAAAGCTACCATTAGTTGTTTACTAGATTTTTACAAACTTTTTTTCATTTAATCTTCTATATATATATACATATACATACATATACACATACATATATACACATATACATACATACATACACACACACACACACACACACACACACATATATATGGCTGTGAGGGAATGAGATATAAGTCAGTGGGTAAAAGATGTGGGACTTGGGGACTTCTTTTTCTTTAGGAGACACTTTTTAACAGCTCATGGGATTAGGATGTATAATCAAGCATAGTGGAAGTCACTCTCACCCTTGGAAAAATATACCAGAAGTTTTGGAGCCTATCAGAGACTTAAGGTCACAAATCAACCAACTGATTTAGATTCCAAAGTGTGAAAGCCTCTCCAAGAGGAGATGGGACATATGAACCATTTTATCTTAACAGAACATGGGAGAAAGAGGAGGCAACTATAAAAGTAAGAAGAAAAAACTAAAAGTTCCTTAAAGGTTAGGCCATCACACAATAGTTTAAAATCTCCAAGAGCCTTAGATGGAAGGGGAGTTCAGACCCTCTCCCAAGCATTCCCAAAAGCCCTCCAATAGGTGCCTGGAGGAAGATTAGGGGCAAGAGGAAGGCAAAGCATCAAGAATATTGGCTGTACAGGTGAGCAAGATCTGCCAAGGTTGCAATATTCAAGGGGGAAGCAAGTGAACCATAAGAAGCCTATCTGAGCCTTGGGCCCTGAGAGTTCCAAGTGGAGATCACTGGCCACTAGTCTGCAGGCTTGAAAGCCACTGGCACTGTGGACACTTCCCAGTACAAAGAGAAAGCCACCTGCTTGTGAAACAAGAGCAAGAAACCCATCCACTGCTGGAAGTGGTAATGCTTTAAGAGAAATGGCCTAAATACCCAAAGCAATCTACAGATTTACCACAATTCCTATCAAATTACCCATGACATTTTACACAGAATTAGAACTAATAATCCTAAATTTCAAATGGAACCACAAAATACGCAGAATTGCCAGAACAATCCTGAGAAAAAAGAACAAAGCTGGAGGCATAACCCTCCCAGATTTCAGACAATACTTCAAAGCTACAGTAATCAAAACAGTGTGGTATTGGCATAAAAACAGATATATAGACCAATGGAACAGAATAGTGAGCCTAGAAATAAACTGACACACTGATGGTCAATTAATCTTTGAAAAAGGAAGCAAGAATACACAATGGAGAAAAGACAGTCTCTTCAGCAAGTGGTGTTGGGAAAGCCAGACAGCCACATGTAAATCAATGAAATTAGAACACTCCCTCACACCATATACAAAAGTAAACTCAAAATGGTTTTTAGAACTTAAATATAAGACAAGATACCATAAAACTCCTAGAAGAGAGCATAGGCAAAACATTCTCTGACATAGATTATACCAATATTTTTTTAGATCAGTTTCCCAAGGCAAGAAAAAAGTAAAAATAAACATATAGGACCTAATCAAACTTAAAAGTTTTTGCATAGCAGGAAACCATAAACAAAATGAAAAAACAACCTATAGACCATGAGAAAATATTCACAAATGATGTAACTGAGAAGGGCTTAATTTCCAAAATGTAGAAATAGCTTATACAATAATAAAAAACAATCCAATCAAAAAATGGACAGAAGACCTAAATAGACATTTCTCCAAAAAAGACATGTGGAAAAAATGCTCAACAGCACTAATTATTAGAGAAATGCAAATCAAAACTAAAATAAGGGTACCACCTCACACCAGTCAGAATGGCCATCATTAATAAGACCACAAAAAACAAATGCTGGAGAGGGCATGGAGAAATGGGAGCTCTCCTAAGCTATTGGTAGGAATGTAAATTGGTGCAGCCACTATGGAAAACACTATGGAGGTTCCTCAAAAACAAAAACAGAACTACCATTTGATCCAGCAATCCCACTCCTGGGCATATATCCAGAAAAGACAAAAACTCTACTTCAAAAAGATACATGAGCTTCAATGTTCATAGGAGCACTATTTCAACAGCCAAGACATGGGAGCAGCCTAAGTGTCCATCGACAGATGAATGGATAAAGAAGATGGATACATAACGGCACGTAGAGCAACATGGATGGACATAGAAATTCTTGTGCTAAGTGAAGTCAGTCAGAGAGTTAGACACCAACATCAAATGCTATCACTTACATGTGGAATCTAAAAAAAGGACACAATGAACTTCTTAGCAGAACAGATACTGACTCACAGACTTTGAAAAACTTATGGTTTCCAAATGAGACAGGTTGGGGGGTGGGGGATGGTCTGAGGATTTGGGGTGGAAATGCTATAAAATTTGGTTGTGATGATCACTATACAACCATTGAGTAATAAAGAAGATGGATAAAGAAGATACACACACACACATATACATATTAGAATATTATTCAGCTATAAAAAAGAATGAAATATTGCCATTTGAAACATTGATGGAACTACAGAATATCATACTATCAGAAGTAAAACAGAGGACAAATACTATATATCACTTATAAGTAGAATCTAAAATATGACACAAATGAACTTATTTATGAAACAGAAGCAGACTCACAGACATAGAAGACACACTTATGGCTACCAAAGGGGAAAGAACATGAGGGAGGGATAAATTAGGAGTTTTAGATTAACAAATACACACTACTGTATATAAAATAAATAAGGAACAAGGATTTACTGTGGAGAACAAGAAATGATATTCAATATCTGCAATAACCTATAATAGAGAATAATCTGAAAAATATAAATTAAATATATAACTGAACCACTTTGCTGTATACCTGAAACTAACACAATATTGTAAATCAACTATATTTCAATTTAAAAAAAGGAAATGGCCTTGCAATTTCCCATTGTGACCACTTTGCTGTATACCTGAAACTAACACAATATTGTAAATCAACTATATTTCAATTTAAAAAAAGGAAATGGCCTTGCAATTTCCCATTGTGACTCAGCGGCAACAAACCCAACTAGTATCCATGAGAATGTGGGTTTGATCCCTGGCCTCACTCAGTGGGTTAAGGATCCAGCATTGTCATGAGCTGTGCTGTAGGTCACAGATGTGGCTCAGATCCTGAATTGTTGTGGTCTGACTGGACCCCTGGCCTGAGAACTTCTGTATGTCATGGATGTGGCCCTAAGAAAAAGAAAAAAAGAAAGAAAGAAATGGGCTTGGCCACTGAGAGAAGGGTCCCCAAATCACAGACAAAATTCCACCCTGAGAGGAAACTGGTAGAAAACCTTGTCCCATCCCACCAACCTGCCCTGTCACTGGGTAGAGCCAACTGCAGGCACAGGAAAACACATATACAAGGATCTTGAGTCTTACACCAGACGCAAGTAGAAGCTGGCTGCTGCTAGGATATGGGCAAGATGGCAGAGTCCCCTGTGTGGCACAAGCGGCAGAACCTACTTAAAGGTGAGGGTGTAGTAGGAACATTGAGAAACACGCTCTAGCACTGCCACCCTCACTCTTAAAGCAAGGTGGCTTCAGTTCACCACTAGAGGAATTTGAGGCGTGTGGGTTACCCATGAGAACTAAATCAACAAAAACTCAGACCCAGCTCAACTAAAGACTGGATTGACATCAAGATTGAAATCTTTTTGAAAAATACTCTCAGGAAAAGATAAACTACCCACTGAAAGAAAATATTTGCTAATCACATATCTGATAAAGAGCTTGTCTTCAGAATATGGGAAAAACTATTAGCACACAGACATAAAAAAGACAGCCCCTCCCACCAACAAAATGGACCATTGATTCAGACACTTCACTAAAAAAGATTTTAAATGGCTAATAAGCACATGAAAAGGTGTGGAATATCAACAGGAAAACTGTTTGCACCAAACTCACTAGGTGAGACCAAAAAAGACTACATACTATTTGTTTCCAATGATAACACATTCTAGAAAAAATTAACCATAGTGACAAAAATTAACCATAGTGACAAAAGGATCCATAGTGACAAAAGGACAGAAGCTGATGTAGGAGAGGGACACAGGGTAATTCTCTGAGACAATGGAAATACTCCATATCTTGATGTGACAGTAGTTTCCACGATTCTACGCAACTGACAAAACATATTGGACTTAAGTGGGAGTAATTTTTTTTTTTTTTTTTTGCTTTTTAGGGCCCCACCCCCGGCATATGGAAGTTCCCAGGTGAGGGGTCGAATCAGAGCTGCAGCTGCTGGCCTATGCCACAGCCACAGCAATGCGGGATCTGAGCCATGTCATCTGTGACCTACACTGCAGCTCACGGCAACCTGGATCCTTAACCCATTGAGCAAGGCCAGGAATAGAACCCTTGTCCTCATGGATAGTAGTTGGGTTTGCTAACCATTGAGCCATGACAGAAACACCAGGAAATTTTTATTTAATGTAAATTATGCTTTAAAAATAAAAGGTAGTGGGAAGAATCCATTGAGAAAGGACATTTGATGAAAAAAGGGTAAGAATAGGTAACTAAAAACAAAAAAGTTCTAGACAACAAAAAAAATACATGTGAAACAAAATGCAAAGGAGGGATGAGCCTTAGGAAGAAGAGCAGGCTCACTCTTGTTACAATGAAAAGGAGGCTAGGATGGTACAGATACAAGTATGGATGCACCTTTGTTGCAGCTCTGATGCTCCCAGCTTCAAAATAATTTGCTCTGTCCCCTTAGTACATGCATGTTGCTAAAGGAAATGTTATATTGGAATTATTGTTGTAGTTTGGGGAATCACTACATAAAAGTTGTACAAACATAAAATCCTGGGAATCTCAATCAAGAGGTCTTATGAGTTGTTGTATCAGATAGGTTTAGTCACAATGGCAAAAGCCACTCTGGATGTTTCAGCAGCAGAGTAAAACAGGAAATGTGTCACTTACAAAACCCCTGGAATAACTATGGAAATGAGATCAGGAAAGTCGCTTTCAGAAAATTCAGAAGTAACACATTCACACAGAAGCCTCCATCAGTATTGTGGCTGATTGTAATATTAAAATGAGTGATTCTCAGAAGGACTCTGGAAGCCTCTGGGCCAACCATCCTCCATACACTGTCTGCTAGTCACTGTAACGCCTGCCTACAGGCGCTGCCAGAGAATAACGGCTACTCCCTCAGCTCAGAGTGTCTGTATCTGGTGTCTAGAAGTGTGAGACATCCTGAGAATCAAACAATATCTGGTATATTGGCATTTTATCGAAAGAAATTTCCATAGCCTATAATGTGGTTCTTAACTTTTCGGGTCAAAAAACTTCTTTTAATTAAAGTCTAGTTGATTTACAATGCGGTGTTAGTTTGCGGTATACAGAAAAGTGCTTAAGTTTTATATACGTGTGCATATTTTTTCATATTCTTTTCCATTACAGTTTATTGCATGATACTGATCACAGTTCCCTGTGCTATACTGTAAGACCTGTTGTTTATCTATCTCACATACATAGTAATTTGTATTTGCTAATCCCAAATTTCTAATTTATCCCTTCCTTACCCCCTTCCCCCTTTGGTAAATGTAAGTTTGCTATGTCTGTGAGTTTGCTTCTGTTTTTTAAAAAGTTCACTTGTGTCTTATTTTAGATTCCACATATAAATGATATGTGGTATATGTCTTTCTCTTTCTGACTCACTTCACTTAGCATGATAATCTCTAGGTCCATCCGTGTTGCTGCAAACAACATTATTTCATTTCTTTTTATCCAGTCCTCCATCCATGGACATTTAGGTTGTTCCCATGTCTTGGCTATTGTAAATCATGCTGCTATGAACATTAGAGTGCATACATTTTTTTTTTGAATTATAGTTTTCTCCAGATATATGTCCAAGAGTGGTATTGGTGGATCTACTTTTAATTTTTTGAGGACTCTCCATACTGTTTTCCATAGTGGATGCACCATTCTACACTCATTACCAATAGCATAGGAGGGCTCACTTTTCCTTATACCCTATCTATTATTTTCGATTTTTAGACTTTTTAATGATGGTCATTCTGACCAGTGTAAGATGGTACCTCACTGTAGTTTTGATTTACATTTCTCTAATAATTAGCAATGTTGAGCATCTTTTCATGTGCCTGTTGGCCATGACTATATCTTTTTTTGAGAAATGTCTATGTAGGTCTTCTGCCCATTTTTTGATTGGGTTTTTCTTTTTAATTATTGAGTTGTGTGAGCTGTTCATATATTTTGGAAATTAAGCCTCCATTTGTCTCATCATTTGCAAATATCTTCTCCCAGTTCGTGAGTTGTCTTTTTGTTTTGTTTATGATTTCCTTTGCTGTGCAAAAGCTTTTAAGTTTGATTAGGTCCCATTTGTTTATTTTTGCTTTCATTTCTATTGCCTTGGGAGATTGTGCAGGTCAAAAATCTTGATCTTTCTAGTTTCCCAGAATTGACTAGGCTTAGAGAGTTTATTTTAAAATATTTAGAATCATAAGAATCTTAGACTAGAATCTTAAACTGTCAAATACAACCATTACATGAGCCATAGTAATAGGCACAAGACTTCCTATTTGCTGAATAGCCACCATGCACCAGACTCTGGGCTAAGCAGATTATATGCATTATTTCATTTAATCCTTATGTTAACCCTGAAGAGGAACATACCATATTTATTTATTAGTGAAAATTACTAGGCTTTATAAGTTAAGGAATTTGCCAAAGTTCTACTGGGAATTGAAGCAAAACTCTCAAAAACTATTATTCTACAGCCTTGAAATACGTGTTTCCACATGATTAGTACACTATCCATAATTGCTAGTTCTACATATATAGCAAAATTTTATGTCAGCTGTAATCAGAACAGAAGGAATTGAATAATTCAGATCTGGTGACAAGCATATAGCTCCCTAATTACTAATAAAAACAATTACTGACATTTACTTCCCACATGTGCCAGCAACTATTCTATGTACTCTACATGTATTAATCTGGTTAATCCTTTTAAAGCAGATCTATTTGTATCTTTTAAAAACAGGACTGAGACACAGGGAGATTAAGTCATTTGTCTAAAGTCACATAGCTAGTAAATGATGGGGTTGGAATTTAGAAACCAGGGAGTCTGGCTCCAGATGCCTTTCTGATCTGGCTGTGGAATCTTTTGTCTCAGATCAATACGATGTTTTTCAACGCTGCTGAATCAACATTAAACCATACTTCTAATTTCCTCATGAATTAAGTTCCAAAGAAAAGAAAAAACAAACAAACAAACAAAAGCCCTAAGAGAATTTGTGGCTAGCAAACCTGTCTTTAAAGAAATTCTCTGAACAAGAAGGGAATGGTCATAAAAGACTTGGAAATTTAGAAAGGAATGTTAAACATCAGGGAAAATGTAATAGACTACCCTATTTCTCATGAGTTTCTTAATTAGTAGTAGATTTTTGAAGGAAAATTATAATGCTACCTGATGTGAGTCTCAGTGTACATAGAGAAAAAGTTTCAGAAGGGTAAAAGAATGTAATGGAAGTGTGTTTTCTACATTTCACTCAAAGTGGCAAAATATCGACACCAGTGAAGTGTGTGCTCTAGCGCTTACAGCAACCACTAAGAAAACTAACAAGGAGATATACTTGAAAAATTTATAAATAAATCAGGATAAGATCTTTAAAAACATTCAAATAATCCATAAAAAGTTAAAAAAGAAACGGAAGAAGGATAAACAAAGGAAACAAAAAATAAAAAAATAAAAAGGCAAACTTAAGCCTTAACACATGAACAATTTCCCTAAATCAAAATCATCTATCCAGGTTAAAAACAGACATTAACAAAATGGACTAAAAAAAATCCAAAAGTATGCAGACTGCAAAAAATTCATCAAACACAACAACATATGTAGACTGAAAGTAAAAGGATGGGAATAAAGTGTACCAAGCAAACATTAATCAGAAAGAGAAAAAGAGGAGTTGACTGTATTGATTTCAGATAAAGTGGACTTCAGAACAGGTAAAATTATTAGAGACACAGAGTGTATTGTGAAATGATAAAAGGATCAAGCTACTGGTAAGACACAGAAAAAACTGTGTCTATCATAAAAAATAGTTAAAATTTAGAACAGCTCAATTATTAATTAGATGTGAAAATAACAACGCAGAGAGGTATTTCAGGAAGTCTCAGTATGAACAGGACAGTATGGCAATTAAAGTAAGTGTAAATAATATTTTATGATAGCAGTTCTCAAACCTTAGCATGCATCTGAATCACCTGACGTGCTTGTTACAAACACAGATAGCTGGGTCCCCGTCCCAGAGTCTCTAATTCATGGGTCTAATTCTAATATGCATCTTGAACAACTTCCCAACTGATGGTGATGCTGTGGATCTGGGAAGCACACTTTGAAACCTACCACTGTGCTGTATTACCAGATCCATTTGACAATTAAATTTTCATTTTAACTCATCTTTGGGCATTGGAAAGTTTCCCATACCTCAATTATGTCAACTAATTCTTTTTAACACAATGTTGCCTAATAATGAACTACACACTTATTCCAACAAGTATATTTTAAGCAACTACTGGCATAAATAATACAAATTAAGCCTACCAAAGAGCCAAATTCAAAAAGCATTACTTTTTTAAAAAACTCATTACACTATACCCCTATATATTTGTAACAGTAATATTGCAACATAACTGATAGTAAAAAGGACAGCTAGAAAATAATGTTCAAAATGGAAATGACGGCGTTCCCGCCATGGCTCAGCGGTTAACAAACCCAACTAGTATCCATGAGGATGCAGGTTCGATCCCTGGTCTCGTTCAGTGGGTTAAGGATCAGGCACTGCCGTGAGCTGTGGTGTAAGTCGCAGATGTGGCTTGGACCCTGTGTTGCTGTGGCTGTAGTGTAGACCGGCAGCTACAGCTCCAATTTGACCCCTAGCCTGGGAACTTCCATATGCCATGAGTGTGGTCCTAAAAAGACAAAAAAAAAAAAAAATGGAAATGAGAAGATCAACATGACAATAAGACAGATGCTTAAAGTATAATCAAGCTTTGGATTAAACAACATTCTATTGTTCTGTAATTACTTCTGAAAACACCTGTAAATGAACTACCACAGATGGTACATTCAGATTTTTGTTAATAGCTTACTACATTAATCATTAAATTACAAGTCGTTATCATCTCATGTTTCTCAAACTATCTCTAGAACTCCCTAAAAATCATTTGAAATGGATTTGTTGAGGGTGAAGAACAATGAATGAGCTTAATATGTGCAAGTCTGGTATGTCAGAGCACTGAATGTATGCACATGGTTCTTATGTTAAAGCATCACTTCAGTCATAGAGCCATAGTAATGAGCCTCAAGTTTCAAGAAACAGAGCATGTTAAAATAAAAGACTGAGAAAATAAATAGAACTATAGACAGCAACTGGCTATACAAACAGCAACTATAGTCAAAAGGGAAACAAAAATGTTATTTTCGTGCATGTATACGTATTATAAAAATCATTTCAATGTTGAACTTGTCCGGCAATATCACATATGTATAACAAATTATGAAAGACAAATTTTGAACAGAAAGTACTTTATATAGAACAACAGCAGAAAATCATGATTTTATTTTTAACAACATTCATTTTAGTTGGCCTTTCCCTGGTTTGAATTACTACATTATTTTTAGCACATTCCTCCCAACAGTCTTCATTTCTACTCAAATATTTTTATTCTGACATACACTTTTCTTGTATCTTATTGTTTTAATTTTTCACGCAGCAAACCTAAGATTTTTTTTTTAATGTAGTGATCATTTTGTGGCTTACAGACAGGAAATGCAGGACTTTTAACTTTTTATTATCAGTGACCCCTGTCTGATCTTAAACAACTTGGGTTAAAAATATGTTTACATAAAGTAAAAGGAAATTCTAAAGGCATGCTCAGATCCAGTGTTTGACAATGGCTTCTATGCTTAAAAGGAAATCTATTCCAACTTATTTGTATACAGAACTACACCTCTAAAATTCCAGGACTATAATAGTCTTTATACCCCCATTATGTTCCTCTGTAATTAATTAATATCATTATATATGAGTATACTGAAAGAAGGTGGATCTTTAGTGTAATCTTTCCTATGTTTAATTTCATAGCTATATTTCTAGTTTCTTTTCAGGAATGCAGATCTCTGGAATTCAGCAACATCTGATGAGATGTTAACTGCCATTTATATATTTACAAGTTAGAATTACGTCCAGCTCTGATCTAGTTTCTAAGGCTCAGAGTCACCTTTTGAGTCACATTTTGAGCTAACCCTAACCCTAACCCTGAACAATACAGTCAATGGTGTGCTTCCCCAAGTCCCAATTTAATTTATCATCTTCCACCCAAATTTTATTCCTATATTTTCAGTAAAGTTAAGAGCACCTAGGCTATAAAGTTATCCAAGTCAGAAACCAGAGGTCATATAAACTGCTTTCTTTGCCTCACACTCCATAGTCAGCCAATCACCACATTCTTATAACTGTAGCTCCGTTTTTTTAATTGATAATTTTTTTTTCCCGCTGTACAGCATGGGGATCAAGTTATTCTTACATGTATACATTTTTCCCCCACCCTTTGTTCTGTTGCAATATGAGTATCTAGACATAGTTCTCAATGCTACTCAGCAGGATCTCCTTGTAAATCTATTCTAAGTTGTATCTGATAACCCCAAGCTCCCAATCCCTCCCACTCCCTCTCTCTCTTGTCAGGCAGCCACAAGTCTAGATAAACTTTATTTTTAAAGCAGTTTCTGGTTCACATAAAAACTGAGTGGAAAGTACAGGGATTTCCCATTATGCAATTCTCCCCAGTCGGTACACACAATCTCCTCGACTTATCATAGCCTGCACCACAGAGGAACATCTGTTACAATTCACGAAACTCCCTTGACACATCCTTATAACCCAGTCTAGAATTTATCTTAAGATTCACTTTCATTGCTGTAAATTCTACTGCTTTTGACAAATGACGTCATGTGTCCACCCCTGTAGTGTCACACAGAATAGTTTCACTACCCTAATAATCTCCTAGGCTATGCCTACTCATGCCTCCCTCCCCACTAATCTCTGGAAACCACTAATTTTTTTACTGTCTCCATAGTTTTGCCTTTTCCAGAATTTATAAAGTTGGAATCATACAGTTTGTAATCTTTCCCAATTGGCTTCTTTCACTTAGCAATATAGAGTTAATATTTCTCCATGTCTTTTCACAGTTTGAAAACTCATTTCTTTTCAGAGATGAATAATATTTCATTGTCTGGATGTGCCATAGTTTATTTATCTATTCATCTACTGAAGAACATATATTTATTGCTATCAACTTTTGGCAATTATGAATAAAAGTGTCATAAAAACCTGTGTACAGATTATTATGTGGACATAAATCTTCAGCGCCTAGGGGCTGAATGTACCAGAATGTACAATTGCCAGATTGTTTAAGATTATGTTAATAATGTTAGAAACAATAAAACTGTATTCTAAAATGTCTGTACCATTTTCCATTCAAACTGTCAACTTAAAAAATATGCACAACTTAGGAGTTCCCGTCGTGGCTCAGTGGTTAACGAATCCGACTAGGAACCGCGAGGATGCCATGTTGCTGTGGCTCTGGCGTAGGCCAGCAGCTATAGCCCCAATTAGACCCCTAGCCTGGGAACCTCCATATGCCACAGGAGGGGCCCTAGAAATGGCAAAAAAACAATAAATTTAAAAATTAAAAAAAATTAAAAATTTAAAATGCATACATTTTACAGAAGTTTTAAAAGAAAAAGAAAAAAATAAAATGTCTTTATGAGAGTACCCTTGTGGCTCAGCGGTAATGAACCTGACTAGTATCCATGAGGAGGCACGTTTGATCCCTCTCCCCACTCAGTGAGTTAAGGATCTGGCATTGTCCTGAGCTGTTGTGTAGGTCGCAGACAGGGCTTGGATCCAGCGTTGCTGTGGCTGTGGTGTAGGCCAGCAGCTACAGCTGGGTCTGACTCCTAGCCTGGGAAGCCCCATATGCCGTGGGTGTGGCCCTAAAAATACCAATAAGAAAAAAAAAAAAAAAAAGGAAGAGAAGAGAGAAAAGAACAGAAGTTTGCTGCTAGTCTTATGAAAGATGCTGCTAGTCACGAGAAGCAAGTGTCACCATGAAGGATTTTAGTGCTTTTCTAGATACAAGGAGATGCAAGAATTGGGCTCATAAAATATCTTCCTGAAAATAGCTATCTGAAGACCCATTCTGCCAGTTTTCCCAGAGCACAGAGTGCCTCACTCCTGATCTCTGCCCTAAGCTCCTTTCAGGGGATGTTGAGGATCAGCAGCTTCAGTGGCTCATGATTCAATCCATGGAGAGACAGATGGCGAGTATCAATCTCCAGTGCACATCACTCACAAGGAATGAGAGTTCCTGTCGCTCCACATCCTTGCCCGCATTTAGTGCTGTAAGTGTTCTGGATTTGAGTCATTCTAATAGTGGAAGCTCATGGGGAGCTAAATCAGCTAGAGTTTAAAGTAAAGAGGTACAATTTATCTCTCTCTCTCTTTTTTTTTTTTTTTTTGGTCTTTTTAGGACTGCACTCCTGGCATATGAAGGTTCCCAGGCTAGGGGTCGTATCGGAGTTGTAGCCGCTGGCCTACGCCACAGCCACAGTAACCGGGGATCTGATCCACGCCTGTGACCCACACCACAGCTCACAGCAATGTGGATCCTTAACCCACTGCAAGAGGCCAGAGATCGAACTTTAATCCTCATGGATACTAATTGGGTTAATTAACCGCTGAGCCGTGAGTGGAACTCCTCATTGTTTTTTCAATTCCCTCATGAAAAATTATGTTGAATATCTTTTCATAGGCTTACTTGTCATCTGTATATCTTCTTTGAAGAAATGTCTGTTCAAATCTTTGGCCCACTTTTTAATAGAGTTTGTTCATTTTTTTATTGTTGGATTTTAAGAGTTCTTTGTATATTTTGGATAACAAGGCTTTATTAGATGTGTCTTTTGTACATATTTTCTTCCAACCTGTAGCTTGTCTTCTCATCTCTCGACATTGTCTTACACAGGGCAGACATTTTTAATTTTAATGAAGTCCAGCTTATCAATTCTTTCTCTCATGGGTTGTACCTTTGGTGCTGTATTTCAAAAGTTATCGCCATACCCAAGATCACCTCAGTTTTCTCCAACATTATCTTCTAGAAGTTTAATAGCTGTGCATTTTTCACTTAAGTCTATGATACATTTTGAGTTAATTCCTGTGAAGGGTGTAAGATCTATGCCTAGATTCATTTCAAATCTTATCATTACCATCCTGATTACTATTTTCTTAGTCATTGACTCTTTTCTTGATTATTACGTTATCCATTTAATTTTGTCATCTTTTTAAAACTCATCTTCCACTCTGCAACCAGGACCATCTAACAAGCAAATCATACCATATGACTATTTAAAGCCTCCTCTGGCTCCTATTCCTAAAAGGGTTTTAGCAAGATCTTTAGCATATAATATAAAGTCTTTTCCTACCTCCCAGCTTTCAGCTTTCACAACTCCCAGCCTCTATAGTGTCAGATAATTAAATAATCCCTTGCCTAAATCTGTAATTCATATCTCTCTGCATTCATGAATATTATTAATCCTTTTGCCTTTGTTCCCTTCTGACACTTTGGCTACAATGAGAATCCTTCGAAGCTCAATCCAAGCATCCTTTCCCTAAGGGAGCATTCCCTGGACCCACAGCATATTTTATTTTAAATTTTGAACCCATTCTCTTAGCTTAAATAATGCTCTATACACTGCTGAATATTAACACTTCATAGACTCTATTGCCATATGTGTGTTTATACATCTCTCTTTCCTGATAAAATGACAGTTTCTCAAAATCTTCTAAAATGTTTAAGTCAAGTTTGTAGTTTTCATGCAGTTTCTAGGACAGGATACATTTTACAGGCATACATGTGAACTAAGTTGAATAAAGTAAATAATAGTATCAGTGGCAGTACTACTTCTGCCACCTCACCTGCACCATTCCAAATTGTCTCTTGATCTAATTTTCATCATTTCTTGTAACAGAGGATTGACAACAGGAGAAAAGATTAAAGAAGTATAAAACTAAATTCAAGTTAAATAATGCCTTCTGCTTTGGGCTTTATTTCCCTTTTAAAGTCAATTGTTATGTGTTTGCTTTCTTAAGCAGCAAGATTAATTGAAATGATGATGCCAGGATGGTTGGTTCTCTCCACATCAGAAAGGGACTGACATCTGGCAGTTGTGCCAAGGACTTGGAGTGAGAAGGCCTGTTCACTAGTCCTGGCTTTGACTCCAATTTGCTGAATGTCCTTGAGCAATTTCCTTAACCTCTCCATTTGCTTACATTTCCTGTACTATGAAAAGAAGGTGCCTATGAGTACTTCACAGGAGACTCATGGGAATCCTTATTTGAAAGGCAGTACAGAAATGTCCTTATTCACATCTCCTTGAGAGTAAGGGACTTGGATGTCAGTAAAAAGTAAAGTACTCTCCCAAGAGATTAGAATCAAGAAACAGAGAAAACTTGAAATCAAGTTAGGTGATGAACTGTAAAGCCTATTCTGTTTCTCAATACTGCCCCCAAGCCAATGTAGATTAATTCAAAACAAGAAGACTTTATTTTCCAGTCATTTAAGGCAGGCCAACCTGTGTGGCCATTCTACAAGCTAAAAAAAAATATGTTTTTATACAGCAGCATGTATCCTACCTTTATGTTTATATAGTCATGTACAGTAAATTTGCTTGAAAATGATTTTCCCCTAAAATGACAAGTTGTTGAAATTTACTCCTCTTTATTACATACTTTTAACTACTCAAACAGTTGAATAGATAAAAATATACTTTGACAAGATATAGAGATAGAACAGGACAAAAAGATAAGGATTTCAAATGAAAATTAAGGAACTTATTAAAAGTTATTTTTATCATTAAATGGTAAAATCTAAGAAAGTAATCCACATGACTTCCTATATAAATGTCATAAACTGCATATTCATGAGATTTTGAAGGATTTTTTTCTTGTTATCAAAGAAGAAAATACAATTCTCAGGACAAGCCACAGTTTGTTAGAAAATATCAAGGTTGTGATAGAAAGCCTAATTTGTGCATTTTTCACTCTGATTCAGGTACAAGTTCAGGATACCTTTTAACTTTATAGCAAAGTCATAGAAGAATTAAATATTTGCATATTGCCTATAAATATCTTGCAGATGAAGGGCAGCTAGTCATCTCAGGTAGTCTTTTTTTTTTATTGCCACATGAATCAAGGGTGGGTTGTTTTAAGAGAGAAAAGACTCTCGTGGAGCTCCTGTTGGAAACGAATCCTACCAGGAACCATGAAGTTGCGGGTTCGATCCCTGGCCTCCCTCAGTGGGTTGGGGTTCCAGCATTGCCATGAGCTGTGGTGTGGGTTGCAGACGTGGCTTGGATCTGGTGTTGCTGTGGCTCTGGTGTAGGCTGGCAGCTATAGCTCCAATTCGACCCCTAGCCTGGGAACTTCCATATGCAACAGGTGCAGCCCTAAAAAAAAAAAAAAAAGAAAAGAAAAAATTGTGGGGAGTTCCCATCATGGCTCAGTGGTTAACAAAGCCAACTAGCATCCATGAGGATGAGGGTTTGATCCCTGGAGTCGCTCAATGGGTTATGGATCTAGTGTTGCCGTGAGCTGTGGCGTAGGTCACAGATGCGGCTCAGATCCTGCATTGCTGTGGCTCTGGCATAGGCTGGAGGCTGCGGCTCCAACTTGACCCTAGCCTGGGAACCTCCATGTGCCACTGGTGTGGCCCTAAAAGACAAAAAAATTGTAAAGTTTTCTTATATAATCAAGGATAGACAGAGATAATGAAATTAAATTATCTAAATCTAGCAAAATGTTAAAAAGTGAGAATACTCATTTTTTTTTTTCTTTTTAGGGCCACACCTGTGGCATATGGAAGTTTCCAGGTCGAATCAGAGCTACAGCCGCAGGCCTACACCACAGCCATAGTAGCAACACAGGATCTAAACTGCATTTGTAACCTACAGCACAGTTCACAGCAACACTGGATCCTTAACCCACTGAACAAAGACAGGGATCAAACCCTCATCCTCATGGATACTATTTGGGTTCTTAACACACTGAGCCATGGCAGGAACTCTGGAATACTCATTTCTGATGAGAGTGGGGGTTAAATAGATATTCTCACGCACTGTTTTGAGAGCATAAACTGATAAAATATTTTTGTAATTATTTTTTGTTGCATATATTAAGAGCCTTAAGATTTTGATGTGATAGTTCTACACAGACTAATTTATATTTAGGTAATTATCTGAAATAGAATTTAAAAGTTTATGTCACAAAAAAATGCTCATGCACAGACACACATCTTAAAACTTTGGAAATAAACCCCCCATAGTAGGAGAAAAGACTCATGATATAGCTTTAAATTAGAATATATGTAGCAAATAATTTCCTCTTCCATTTTAGCAATGAAGAAACTGAGACTTATTCTATATAATAAATACTTATTGAATATTCCTGGGTGGCAGAATGTTTATGGTATTCCATTGCAGCATTTAATGAGAAAGATGAAAATCTCTGTCCTTGGGTAAATCACCTTATCATGGAGAGAGATTGACAGTAAACAAAATAAAACTTATATATTATTCCATATTTTTTATTAAGCAATTTCATACTCCATTCCTATTTATTTATATGCAGAACAACATTGGGAGGTGGAAACTGAGGCTCAGAGAGGATAAGTAATTTGTTCCAAAACACACAGCCAAGAAGTAGCAGGGCCAGCATCCACATCTCCATTTATCTAATTCCAAAGCCAAGAATTTTTTACCAGTCAGATTTGTGAAATGTAGGGCATTTTTTAGTTCTCTCTTTTGCCAAACTCACCTTGGGATACAAATGCAATCCAAAATTGTTGTAGGACTGAATGCTTTAATTAATGATTTTTTGGAGAATCGGGGAAGGGGTGTTCATTTTATCTTTTTAACTATGTTTTCAAAAGTGTAAAATTGACCTTAAGGCCTTAGCCTGGGGGTAGATATGCCAACCATTGGAAAAGTTGCCTTGGAATTAAATAAAACAGTTCTCTAATACAGCTGTACAGCTGCAACTTAATGAGAACATTTATATAAGCTTTTGGAGTGAACTCAGTGCTCACTGGAAATCTACTGTATTCAGTTTTTGCTTTTAATACACACTGCTAATGCAGAGTCCCCCTAGGACAGCTGGAGAATTTGGTGTAAAATAAATAATATGGAATTAGTTTCTCTGGATTCTTTCCTGATTGTCTCTGTTAACAAATTATTGATCCTAAGAATTATTTATCAAAGGTGAAGTTGGCAGAAAAAAGTAAAAATATGCCATCATTCAAAATTTAATGATGTAAACAGCTAGATTTACTCCAGTCTCACTAGGCTAACTTGCCAGTCTATGGCCTGCGCCAATCATAATAAGCAAAGCTGACCTCATGCCAAGATTTTGGAGTATAAAGCCGAGGCTATTACAAGGTTTCCATTCTACAATTTTGTATTAGGTTGCTCTACTCTTTTTCCTCATGTAAACAAATGAATTTTTTCACATATGAGGTATATTAAATTCAGAGATTGAATTGGATAAGCCATCAGCCTAGACTGCACAACTGTTTATGTTTTGAATATAGACAAGTTAAAGCTCTGAGTGCTCTTCTGAAAGGTTGTGATTAAGTTTTTCATCTAAAAAAATGTTTCATTGATAACAGGATTTTTGCATTACCTTTTCAAAAGTTCTTAAGAAAAATCGTCATTCCAAACTCACTAACCTAGCCATAGACACATATAAAGAAAAGAACTTATCACTAATAACTGGTCTTTATTAACCTTCAATTTTTGGTAGAAATCCTTCTACAAGGAAAACACTGTAACTCAGAAATATCAAGAGAGGATATTAGCTTCTTCAAATTCTCTTTCTCCTAGTAATTTTGTCTCAGGAGTCTAGCTGCTGCTCTAGGAACTGAACCTCAGCTTTATAGATTTCATGTCTTCTTCCAAATTTTATACACACACACCATTTAAGAGTAAACTAATGAAATGACAGAATTTTAATTTCCTAATTTATAATGTCATACTAGTGGTCAGAATATTTATTTCTATAATGAAAGATAGCCCTTCCCAGAATAAATTAAATGTCTAAGAAATAAAATGAGTACACTTAAGGCTGCTTGTTGAATACAGAATTCAAACAAATAAGATTGAAAGCACTTGAGGAGTGTTTTATCCCTTTAGGGTGAATCCTCAGAGTGATCTTTGATCCACAGGAGAGTAGTACTACAATTTGATTTTAAGTATTCTTGTGTCTTCCACAGAAAACACATATCATCATAGTGTGGTGAGTAAATGCTAACAATTTTAATATGCAGTGTTTTCATTAGGAATCAATACTTTCAAAATGTTTGGTAAAATACTGCTTTCTCTACTTTTATTATATCCACATAGTTCCTTTCCAAAAATGAGTTGGCAAGGCACTGAAGTTTTTTCATCATCTCTTCCAGAAAGAAACAGGTTATATGTGGTTAGTGTTCTCAACTCAAATTTCGAAATTTGGTGCAAAGGCAAATGTTTAATTATTAGTATGAGAATAGCTCCTAAACTCAACCAAGAAAAGTTGTATATTTCTTAATTTCACTCATGTGACCAGAAAATATTTACAACTTGATTCATTTCAATTCAGTTCAACAAATATTTATTGACCAACCACCACATGCCAACCATTGTGCTAGCCACTGGAGTATGAAAGCACAAAGATGAAACTATTATCCCAGCCATTAAAAAATGACTAGTACCAGGAACAAATTTAAGGTTAAAAACAGTTTAGATTTCTCTATGAGGTTTTAGTATCATAAGAAAAAGTAGGTATTCTGGAACTTTTTTTGTTTTAAAATATGAGGGAAAAATGTTTAAATATCTTCCAAATGGAATGATTAATCATTCATTTTATAAAAGTGTTGATTTTGTTCAAACAAGCCAAAAGTAGAGAATAAAAATGAAAAATAGTGTGGAAAAAATTCATGGTTTTAAGTCAGCATTGTCACTCATATAGGAGCATAAAATTTCAAAAATGTAATCTAGGTTAAAAATCACATATAAATATTAAACAAATATTATGTCTGTAATTTGAATGACACTTTTTTCTAAAAATTCTGTAAATAAATCAAGTTATATATATTAAAAGCAACTAGTAGAAATTTGTTTGCAGTGTGAATATTTGGGAGGGTTAGATGGAGCATTAAAAAACCGACCACACATGCATTCAGTTTGCATTCTATTTTCCTTGGTCCCCTCAGGTCTTTCCATAAACTTCTCAGGACTGCAAACCCTGCTTGAGGCATTAACTGTAACATTCACCTTGCCATTGACTAGGATACTTTCTATCTGCTGCCACACTTTTTCAATATTCTTGTCTCAATATTGATGTCTTTAACTATTTCATTATTAGGGCATTCTGTTGTCTCTCATGATCCTGCCTGATGTCACTTACTTTCCTTAGAAAGACTTGTCTCACTCCACTCCTCTCAATATCATGTTCTCTCTGATGCTTAATCACTCCTCTGCCCTTGAGAGTCAGTTTCTAGGACAAGCCAGTTTGATATTTCTCACAGAGATTAATATTTCCACCCCCACAGCTTTGAAGACACTGTAAGGATCACAAATTTGTATTTGATTGATAGCACTGGTAACAAATGACAGACAAATTGATTGGACATGGAACAAACTGGAGGCAGGAAGACTATCTCAAACACTATTTCCATTATCAATTTGAAAGATATGGCTTGAACAAGGGCAATTTTGTTCTCAAAGTTATTGACTCTTCTGCCATCATAATCTTGCCGCTCACTAGGCTGCGTGCCCTGATTTCCATCTCTTTTGTTTACCTTTTGAGGTGCCAGATGTTTTCTAATATGGTACAACTGCAAAGCCCGAATTTACTTTTTATCATTTCATTAATCTTTTCCATGTCCCTGTACTTTTGGCTTTACCTTTTTTCTAGTCCAATTTATACTGCCTTGCAAAGTACTGATTGCTAATTGCCTATAATGGCTGGGATGAAATAAGCAATAGTAAATTAGCTTATACTAGAATTTTGCATAAAGAGCACTTCTGAATATACTTTCTTTATTCTAAGTTTTCTGTATTAATAGATAACACATATGCAGTAGATGATGGTAGCTTTTGTTTTACTTACCCAGGATGTCCTATCACCCTTCTACTACTAGAAAAAAAAAATAACCTCTTTCTTTTGGAAAATTTCTCCTGATCTCCATGAGTTTTAAGTACTATCAATCACAGTACCATGCCCTTCATTCCCCAGCAGCCATGGTAATGAGCAGGTTACCTAAGTTTGGCCAATCAGGCTATTCCTAATCTAGGAATGGCCACTGAAGCTAAATGGTGTCTATCCAAACAGTGATCCCCTCAGAAAATTTCTGTTAAAGATAACAGGGAAGGCTTTCTTTCTTAGGGAGCCCATACGCTGAAAGGAATAAACCTGGAGATACTTACTGATATCTCAACCAGCTTTAAGAAAATAAGAAAGAGTTAAGTCAATTTACAAAGAGCCTCAAAGACAAGTAAATATGCGATATGGATGAGATGAGTTATTAAAAGCATCTGAGCCTCTAGAATCTGCACTGGAACAGTAGAGGATGTAGAACAAAATGTCTGGGTTTCAATTTAATTTTAACAGAATTCGACAAATATCTATGTGCCAGGAACTGTTATATGTTTGTGTGAAGAAGGCTGCAATTAAACTGGTTCCAAAAGCCTGGTGCCTGTATGCTCCCAAAGCAGGCACATTTCCTTTCCAAGTTTCCAGCCAAGCACAAACTGAAGTGGAGGTTCATAGCCACTCTTTCTGAGAAGGCTACTATAAACTCTCACAGTCCCTATCTAGGACACCAACCATTCCTGCAACCATCAGTTCCCCAACGAGGCTTTCAACAAGCTCCTGGATTTGGAGGAAGTTCATATTCTGCAAGTCCATATTCACATTGCCTTGCCCACAATCCACAGAGAGATGTCTGAAGAGAGAACTCCATCCCTGTGCAGAAAGGACACCTTTCCTATCATCTGCACCACTCTTTCAACTCTCACTTTTCTAGCCTTGTCTTACCGCCCTCAGCCATCAAAAATATCCCCATTTCATTGCACTTAGCATTTCTACCCCCCAGGCAACTTCCCCATAAACCCTAAAACATTGACAGCTAAGCAAAATACAAGAAAAATATGTTCCTCAGAATTATTTTTGTAAAATGAGTAAGGGTGGGGGCAAATACCATTTAATAAGCACAGTGACTGGCATGAGGCCCACAAGAAGATACCTAGGGTAGAAAGTAGCATCTGATCTTCTTGACATTGCATGTAGGATCTGACCAGTGAGAAGCAGGAAAAAGGCTCCCATGTCTTTTTCATTGTGATGGTGGTCATTCTCCCATCATTTTCTGACTTGTTCAACCTCCATCCAAGGGAAGCCACTAGATATTTCAACACTGCCTTGTACTCTCAGCCCAAAAAGACCTCACTCTTTACTTTGAATGCCAGTAAGGAAGTAAGGAAACTGGAGGTCAAATTGAGGGAACCTCTGTAAAACATGCTACGACTCCACAGCTGGCCTACTTCCTATCCCACTTGGAAAAGCCTGGCTCAGAAAAGAAATTGTGGTAACAGGCCTCCTGTCCTGAGAATGATGCCAAGTATATTAGAAGCATTCATCAATTTGAGGAAACCTGACCTCACATAATGCATGAAAAACTTCTGTGTTGCCAGAATGTTCTTAACACCTTCCTCTGGTTTCAGGGGCACACCCCAGGCAACCTAAAAACCTGAACCTGAGGCTCTCCATTTGCTTCAGAACTTACTTACCCCTTTACTTGTCCTACATGGAGCTCTAGGGTCATTTATATTCTGCCTTTTCCTGCGAAGGATACTTCATTTTATCTTTTTTGGGTGTCTTTGTGCTCATCTCATACATGTCGATGTCACTCTATTTCCACATTTGAGCCAAGGAAAGACCACTGAACCACCTATTTGCCCCAGAGAAGAAAATAAATGTTTTTTTAAAATCCCCTTTCACATTTTCAAAAAGTATCTTGAATATAAACTGAACCGAATTGAACTGAATGAGGATTTCAAAGAGATTTTTACACCAATGACCCCTTGGAGTAAATGAATATGATTGCAGCCATATTTCTTTGTATGAAAAATAAGTGCGAAAAACAAACTTCATGGGATTAGTTGTGGAATTGGTAAAGTAAGCCTGGAAAATGCAAATGTTGCCAGAGAGTTTCCAGAGATGGAATGGCTCTATTGCTCATTCCCTTCTCATATCCAAAATCTGAAAAAAAAAAAAAAAGTGAGAATTACCTCACACTCATAGAGAAAATATCTGTTATCACCCCAACCATATGATGGGGTTGAGTCAATTGATATATTTAAATGTAAAAATATCCCTATTATCCAACATATTAAGAATAAATATTCTGGTTGACCTATGCATGCATATATCTAAAGCCACTCGTATCAGATGTAAATAGATAAAGCTGCACAGAGAGAAAGAACTGTCTCCACATGCTCAAAATCAGTAATGTGTTTTCTGCATCTAATTCTTGCACATGACTTACACCAGAGATCAGTGGTTTGGAAACACATATATTACCAGGAACCAATCAGTAAATGTGAGTATGTCACTGAGGGGAGGGAAAAGAAAATTTAATTAGGTGTTCTAGGCAAATCAAGCCACCCATGAGTGTATTTTCTGGACACAGTGGTATTTTTACTGGCATGGCACTGCTACATGATGCTATTTTCCTAAGTTAATATATTTTTTTGAACAAAAGTTTGACAAAGCAGTTGGCAAAAGTCATATTTTAATCCTTCTGTTGAGGACATGGTTCAGAGGAGACAGCACTTTAGAGGTGAATGGTTGTAGCTTCTTAAATTGGCTAAAATGGTGCTATTAGAAAAAAAAAATGGTGCTATTAGAGTAGCATCAAGAATACCTGAGTGAAAAAAAAAAAAATCCCTGCTGAAAACTACAATGCTTTCCAGGAAAACTAACACTGTTTTGTACACCATTCCATTGCTATTAATGATTAGCTCATTTCCCTAAAGAACAAAAAAAGTTGCAAATGGCCAGTGATGAAAATAATCACCAACCCTAACTGTTATCAGACAGCAGCCAACAATGAGGTAGTTAGCACTGCGTAAGTACTGTCAATAGTACAGAAGAATTTTAAGATGCGGTCACTATCGAGAAACTTACAGTCCAAACTGGGGAGGTAAAAATATGTAGCCAAGGATACTGGGTGGTAGAACTGTACAAAAATGGTCTTTCCGGCCATTTGTCCCTGGCCAATTCTTTTTCATCTTTCAAGATTCTTTTTACACTCAAGTCCTTTGGGAAGCACAAGCCAATCTTGCCACACCTTCCTCAACCCAGCCCCACACTGCACTGGGTGGTATTTCACTGCACCCTGTGCTTATCTCTAATGCAGTGGAGTCACACTGTATCATCAGAGTCTCCCCAGTAGACAGTGAGCTACTGAAAGCTATGTCTTTCCATCTTTGTTTTCCCTGTAATTGGCTCCATGGGCAGTGAGCAGCATTTCAATAAGTGTTTGGCAGATTAGTGTTGAATGCCATCAGTGGGGATGAAGAATAATGATGGCTAAATAAATAAGGAAAATCTAGGTGATGGATGTAGATTTTTAATTTCCAGCAGTGTGCAGAGTTTAGTGGGCAATGGTCTCTTTTCCGCCCAGTACCCCTCTTTCCAGAATTACCCTTCCCTCACACAGCATGACTCTGGGATGCCTTCCTTTAATCACAGCCATGGGACCAAGCTGTGTACAGAAATCAAAGAACTGGACATTAACTCAACCACAGCTGATCAGATCCTTTTCTTTAAATGTACCACCTAGATATAAGGTGAAAGAAGGTCTTCCTTCCTTTTAGATCTCAAGCTGTAAGCCTATCAGCTGCTACCTTAACCGCCATGAGGGGAAAACATATGTGAAGCAGAGGAATGGCCAAGAAGAGAGGCAAGACACATTAAGAGGTAGAGTCCAGGCAAGCTTCAGATCCAGATGTGCAGCCTTGAGACTTGCAATGCATATTCTATATTGCTTCTCTTAGAATAAAAGGTGTTTTGCCACTTGGAACCAAAAGAGCCCCATCTAATGCAGTGAACCTACATTAAAGTATATAGTAAACTAATTTGTAATCTCTCTTAAACCCCCAAATATTCTCCTATAATTGCATTATTATTACTTTAATTTTAAACATGAATAAATTGAGGCTCAAAGTGAGAAAATGTCTTGCTTAAGATCAGGGACATGTGGAAAATTTACTTGGATATTCTGATTTCAAGTGTGATACTCTTTTCATTATACATTGTTGCTTTAGGATGGAGTTAAGACTCTAGCTCAAATTTACAAATGCACAAAACATGCTATTGTGCCAATATATAGCAGGGTGACCTAGGTTGAGCCTACCCTGAGAATGAGGGCAGCGAAACAATAACTGTCCTCATTTCTGGGCAGAGCACAGGATAGCTTTTGCTTAGAGGAGAGTATTTTAGCAGCACTAAGCATGCAGGGATTTGTCCTGAGTAAATTTATTTCTGGGACATCTCAAATGTTTTGATGGGGGTCCATGACTTAGAAGCTGGGTAAACTACATAATGAACAAGGAAATTTTGTATAGAGAGGTTTATTTGTACCCACAATTTGGTAATATGTGAGCAATTCAGGTTAAATATGACTTCCTCGAATGACCTGTTTGAGTTTTAGGAATTAAACAAAGATGGAAATATATTTCTGAGTAAGTATTTCCATCTATGATTTTTAATGAACGCTTTATCTAAGATAGAGAAGACATTAGCTAGACAGTGTTTTTTGTATCTAGAAAGATCAATTTTTTTATGTCAAAGAGTTATTTAGAGACAGGAGAACTTGGCTGAACTTCAAAATGCAAGATAAACTGGCTTAATGATCTTGATCAAGTTCTTTAAATTTCAGTTTCCTCACTTATGAAATTACCATACTAATAATTACCCTCAGAGCATTTGCAAAGATTTAACAGATTAGTATGTGCAAACTAATGTTAGGATAGTACAAATACTAGCTATTTACTTTTGCTTGTTATGTCACATTCAATATGATTTTGATAATAAATGCTCCTTTTTACCCTGGAGTTTTTTCCAGGTTAAAAAAGAATTTTAGTAATTATTTCTTTTAGTTCTTCAAACAGAAACAACTTTGCCAGAGGATAAGTTCTCTTTGGTAAGTTTATATTTCAACACATGCATGTATATTATACACTACAGAGATGTACACAACATGAATTAAATAAAAGCTCTAAGAAAATCCTTCATCTCAAATGTTCTAATTTTATTTATAGATAATAAAAAATATCTACTTAGTAACTGGCTAACTTACTTTTGCATTTAGGAAACAATCCCATCATAGCTATAGGCCTCTATCTTCTCATTTTTGTCAGAATAAGAGAACTGAAGTTCTTCAACTTGCAGGCAAAACTCTGCTCAGGACATAAACCAAAATAACCCAAAGGACTACATACTCTCTAACAGGTGAGGTCTGGCACTAAGTTCTACCACCTGGCAAGGCCAGTGTGGCTCCCTGACCTGGATTTTCCTTCCAGGGTTGCAGTCCTCCAAATCTTTTTGTATCTCCATACCTCTCAATGTTGGTCCAATCCTTCAGACAGCTTTGCCCACCAGTATTAGAGGCCTGCCCTAAAGCCAGACTGTCACTGATAGAGGATTGGGTTAAGAAGGCAGACATATTCTATTGCCTGCCTCTGGTTTAGGTCCTGCTTTAACCAAGAGAGACTTGCCTAAAGTCAGTAAACAGGGGTTATTGGTATCACAGCAGTTCATAACTCCTGCTACCTTAAGCAAAATTAGGAACAAGGAGCTATCAATCTCAGCTCTGTTCAAACAGGAGTCTGCCACAGTCCTATGTACATTATGATTCTGACTTTTTGTCACTTCTTTGGGAGTCAACCCTACATCATGTGAGTTCCCTCCTGTGCTGGGGAAACAGATTCTTTCCCCTGCTCTTATTGGCCTACTGTAAAATCCCTGCAAGACTCAAAGCCAAGAGCACACAGATTTTGAAAATATCCACACTAAACAGAATGTCTAAAAATAATTTATTTTATCAATCAGTAAACAAATTTTAATGTTCCTACTAGCTATTTATCTCCCATATTATAAAAAAAGGAAAAATCACTTTAAAGACTATAAGTTTTCAAATAAAAAATTAATCATGGTTCAGTGATGGAAAATGTAAAAAAATAGGAGTTCCCGGCGTGGCGCAGTGGTTAACGAATCCGACTGGGAACCATGAGGTTGCGGGTCCGGTCCCTGCCCTTGCTCAGTGGGTTAACGATCCCGTGTTGCCGTGAGCTGTGGTGTAGGCTGCAGACACGGCTCAGATCCCGCGTTGCTGTGGCTCTGGTGTAGGCCGGTGGCTACAGCTCCGATTCGACTCCTAGCCTGGGAACCTCCATATGCTGCAGGGGCGGCCCAAGAAATAGCAAAAAGACCAAAAAAAAAAAGAAAATGTAAAAAAATAAAGAAGAGTCTAAAGGAGAAAAAAGACTCATTCATCCCTTAAATATACAAAATTATTCATCTTATACAGTTCAAAGAATATAAACTTTCATGTAAACACACACATATGTGTACATCACATTGGATCCTTAATTAAGCATAGCCCATCTACATATGGATTTGTTTGGTCCTCATATTGTTTGGCTTTCAATGAGCCTCTCACAAAAGAATAGGTTGATGGGAACATTAAGTGTGCTTGGCAAAGAGTCCAGAGCAGGAAGACAGAGAATCTAGGTATAGTTCCTATTTTGTTGCCCCAATTACTATGTGAACTTGGAAAAGTTCTTTGCCATCTCTGGACCTGACTCACCTGTAATACAGGAAAGCTAAACTTAAGGCCCTCCAAGCTCTTATGCATATCCAAAGAACTAAGATGAAGCAAATCAAAACCCCAGTGAGATAAAAACTCATAGCTATCAGAATGGCTACCACCAAAAAAAAAAAAAAAAAAAAAAAAAAAAAACAAAAACAAACAAACAAAAAAAAACATAATCATTGGCCAGAATGTTGAGAAAAGGGAGCCCTGGTTCACTGTGCATGGGAATGTTAATTGGTAGCACCACTATGGAAAAACAGTATGGAAGTTCCTCAAAAAATTAAAAACAGAACTACCTTTGATACAGCAATTCCACTCCTGAGTATATGTCTAAAGAAAACAAAAATACTAACTTGAAAAGATATATGCACCTTGATGTTCATAGCACCATTATTTACAATAGCCAATATATAGATACAATGTAGGAATATTACTCAGTCATAAGAAAGAATGAAATTTTGTCATTTGTAACAACATGGATGGAACTGGAGGGTATTATGCTTTGAGAAGTAAGACAGAGAAAGACAAATACTGTATGTTTTCACTTATGTGTGGAATCTAAAAAATAAAACAAATAGAACAAAATAGAAACAGAGAGAGATAGAATAAATGAGTGGTTATCAGTGAGGAGAGGAGTAGGGGGAGGCCAAGTTAGGGGAAGAAGTTAGGAGGTACAAACTCCTAAGTATAAAATAAATAACATCCAAGGCTATAATGTAAATCACAGGCAATATAACTAATATTTTATAACTTTAAATGAAATATAATTACACAGGAGTTCCCGTCATGGCTCAGTGGAAATGAATCTGACTAGGAACCATGAGGACGCAAGTTCGATACCTGGCCTTGCTCAGTGGGTTAAGGATCTGGCATTGCCGTGCACTGTGGTGTAGGTTGCAGATGCAGCTCAGCTCTGGTATTGCTGAGGGTGTGGTGTAGGCCAGCAGCTACAGCTCCGATTCGACCCCTAGCCTGGGAACTTCCATATGCAGTGGGTGCAGGCCTAAAAAAAGCAAAAAAGAAAAAAAACTATTAAAAAAAGAAATATAATTATACAAATATCTAATCACTATATTTGTACACTTGACTCTAACATTTTAAATTGCTATATGTTAGCTGAGGCATAACAAAACAATGCCAGATGCAAAACTGAATTATGGGACAGTGCAACTTATTAAAAACAAAGTGTGTAAAGTGAGTAGAATGGTGAGTAGAATTGTTTTCTTAGTATGTAGGGTAAGATTTATTTTTTACTTGGAATGGCATTTGAGGACATCAGAAGAGTGACAGATAATACATGAAAAATAACTTATGCCATAATATGAAAAAGCTTAAATGCTAGGATGAAAATGTTTTATTCATTTTGTTATACCCTAAGTAGTTACTGATGTTTTTGGCAACCATAGAGCTGTAACTGGAATTATACTCAAGGAATATTAATCTAAATTTATTTTTCACCTTTGTTTCTTTGGCAGCAGATGTATTTCACTGTGGTTTTGTTGTTGTTGAGCATGGGGGTATAAAGAAATTATGATCTCTCCTTATGGCTTTGTCACTTTTTAAAGAATATTTGATTGATCCCCGTGTGTGTGTGTGTGTGTGTGTGTGTGTGTGTGTGTGTGTGTGTGTATGTGTGTGTATGTGTGTGTGTGTGTGTGTACTTGCATGCGCACGTTGGACCTTGTCTGAGAATCTTTATACCTAAAACTGCCAGAAGAGCCTGTGTTTATTTTAGTGCGTTCACTACACAAATCTAAGATGAGTGTTATAATTAGGGATCCAATATAATTCCCTCTTACCATTAAAATCTGCTTTGTTGATATTTATCTCCATATTTTTAGCATTCCAAACAGAACCTAATTCAACTATGTTAGCAGCCATGGGGCACACTATCTATCTATTTAATCTAAGGTTCCAGGAAATGTTTCTTAATTAAATGTATTTTTCTCAAATTTTATATTGTCACAATTATAAAAGTATAGTTTTTATGCTATTCATACCAATTTATGAGGTGATTTCCTTTTTTAATTCTTATCTTAAATCTTTTTTTTTGTCTTTTTTGTCTTTTTTGCCTTTTCTAGGGCCGCTCCCGTGGCATATGGAGGTTCCCAAGCTAGGGGTCTAATCGGAGCTGTAGTCTCCAGCCTAAACCACAGCCACAACCACAGCAATGTCAGATCTGAGCCGCGTCTGCAACCTACACCACAGCTCATGGCAACGCCAGATCCTCGACCCACTGAGCAAGGCCAGGGATCAAACCCTCAACCTCATGGTTCCTAGTCGGATTCGTTAACCACTGCGCCACGACGGGAACTCTCCTCTTATCTTTAATTTTTATCTAATAATTTTCTCTTTGAATCCTAAACTAGAAATATATGCTTTCCTTTTTAGTTCTTCGCCTTGTTATATTTCCAATGAATTTTTTTTTTCCCTTTCTCTCTCCCCACCACTGGTCTTACAGCAACCCCATCTGAAGTCAGGTATATTACCCAATGCCCTATGCTGCTTCAGCATCGAGCATACTCCACCCTTGAGAAGTCATATTTCACAAGTGACGTGATTTGTGTGTACAGGGCTGGGGGATGGGGAGGTTAGGAGAAGGAAAGACTATGTACACATTCATATAAGGAACTGGGGCTTCCTTTGGGTTGAAACATCGTATAAACATATTATTGTTAGTAAAATTGAAGACCTGGTTAAACTGGAAAACCAGAAGTAAGAAAGACTTTTTGTTTTTAAATATGGAAACAGAAGAAGCCATAACTGAAAATAAAGTGGGGTTCCTGGATAGTCAGTCTCCTGTGTTTTTGGTTGGAGAAAGTCAATGGAATCCTTTCACGGCAAGCAAAAGTTGGCTACAGGGGCAGCTGACATTGGAAACACAGCACACAGCTCGTGTTTTGTGGAGTTTATTGACTGCTTCCCAAAGAGAAGAAATAAACAGAGGACTGGGTTTTTAATTTTAGGATCTATTTGCACCCTATTAAATTAGAGAACCCAAATGACGTCTACTCAGAGGAACTCCGGGGCTGCATCAGTGCTTTCTTTCCCAGCTTGACAAAAGGTGATTCAGTTCTAAGCAGGCACATATCACTCCCTTGGCCAGAAGTATCAGTCACTGGGATGAAACACAAAATATTGCTGTTGCCATTGTGTTTATGATAATATCAGACCTTAGCTCTGCCAGTTACTTAGTTTTAATTCAGTTTAAGCAGTTTATGAGAAAAACAAGTGATGTGTCATTAACCACCCAGTTTGTTAAACTGTGACTTAACTGCAGGGCCTACAGCTTCCTCTTCAAAATGAGACCAGCTGAATTTCATTTTGAAGGTTTTTTTTTAACTATTCAAACACTTTCCATATATATTATTTTTCCTAATTTAGATATTTTATCAATATATTTATTATATCTTCTATTTTTAGAATGAAAACTCAAAGAGAGCAAGTGACTTTCTTGTCATTATAAGGACTACAATGGCACCTATTACATAGTGATTACACAATAAACTGTTTTCTGAAAGAGAAAAGTCACACACACACGTGAAAGCTGCTGTGCTTGACTTTAGAATGATGAATTTTTAGCAATAGATTTGCCCTGCATTGTTTTGTGCCTTCCATAAAACTAATGAACATGACTACAAAGATACAACCTGATGTCTATGAAGCAGCAGAAGACAATCTATTATGGATTTTTTTTTCTTCTCAAAGTATCTAATTTATATATGATTTCATGACACTTTATGGATTTGGAAAAGGTTTCAAGATCATTTGAAAGCTGCCTTAAATATCTAGCTTACCTAACTAGAAGTAAATCTAGAAGATGGCTAATGATGACTGAATTTCATAGTCAAATGTTCCTGTTAATGTATTGTTGAAACAGAATGATATTAGAATGATTTTGGTATGTCACTGTTGTTTCCTTCTACTTATGCAACAAAATAAAAGTTAAAAATTTGAAAGCAAGTTGTAAGAGACTGCTTTTTATTTAATTTCAGTGAAAAAATGAAATGATTCTTCAAAATAATAACCTCTTCCCCCAAATTGAGACTTTGTGAAGAAATTATGTTTTTAGCAGTGCTTTTCATGTTGTGGGGGCCATCTGTCCATTTAAACACACATAACTTCTTCCAGGACAAGTTCATAAATTCACAATGTAGTGTATTTAATACAAAGAATATTCCATGTATATACCATGTGTTATTATATATGTATTAAAAACATGTATATGTAATATGTATATATGTAATATGTTATATCTCTATGTTACCAAAAGCATGAACAACAAAAGAAAGGATAGAAAAACTGGACTAAATTGAAATTAAAACCTTTTGCACATCAAAAGACAGTATCAAGAAAATGAAAAATCAAGAATAGGAGATAGCTTTTACAAATCATATATCTGATAAAGGTCTGGCATCCAGAATACATAAAGCACTCTTACAACTCAACAAGCACAAGCCACACAACCCAATTAAAATATGGGCAAAGGACTTGAACAGACATTTTTCCAAATATTAACTACCAACAAGCACATGAGAAGATGCTCATCATCATTGGCCACAAGGGAAATGAAATCAAAACCACAATGTGATACCACTTCACACTCACAAGATGGCTATAATTAGAAAAAAGTAGCCAGGATTGGTGAGGAAATGAGAAAATGGAACTTATACATTCCTGGTATAATGGTCCAGCTACTGCAGAAGACACTGGAAGTTCCTCAAAAAGTCAGACACAGAATTATCTATCACATGACCATTAAATTCCACTCCTACATATTCACCCAAAGGATGTGAAAACAGGGACTCAAAATACATACACACTTGTGTTCATGGCAACACTATAAGAACAGCTGAAAGATGGAAACAGCCTGACTGCCTTCAATGGCTGAACAGATAAGCAAATTGTGGCAAATACATACAATGGAAAATTATTTAGGCATAAAAAAGAATGAAACGCTGAAACGTGATACAATGTGGATAAACCTTAAAAATAATGCTAGGTAAAATACGCCAGACATAAAAGGTCACATATTGTATGATTCCACTTATATGAACTATTCAGAATAGATAAATTCATAGATACAGAAAGAAGACTGGTGGTTGCCAAGTGCTGGGGCTAAGGGAGAATGGGAAGAAACAGTTTAATGTGTATGGGATTTTATTTTGGGATGACAAAAATGTTTTGAAACCAGAGAGAGGTGGTGATTATACAATACTATGAATGTACTGAATGTCACTAAATTATTCACTTTAAAATGCTTATTTTTATGTTATATGATTTTTACCTCAATACATTTTTAAAAATTTTAACTTCAAAAATACCACTTAAAATAGTAATTGAAAAGAGCATTTCTGCTTTGATACGTGCTTTTATAAAACAGTTCTGTTGATAATTTCCTCTTCTACTAGAGCATTTTAGAAGCAAAAACCAGACATTCCAATTTAACAAAAACTGCATTTGCATATAACCTTTATTATTAGAAAAAAATCCTGGAAAAAGACATGGATTTAAGTTTGGAGTTCAATTTACTAGATTAAAAAAGCAGTAATATCTTTGTATTTCAGGGTACTTATCTGCAAAATAGGAATAATCTTACCTATTCTATCTACTTCACAAATACCATGCAGGGATTAAGCAAAACTAATTCCTATCAGAATGCATTCAGAATTCTAAAGTATTATATAAGTAAAAAATAATATTCTATTTCAGTTCAATTAAATATTAAACTCAAGTTTTGGGATAACTTTAAGAAGGAAAAATGTTTTGAAAAAAAATGCATCAAATAGCCAAAACTTAATTTAATTAAAATACATACTGACTGCCACTGTATATCAGACAATATTTCAGGTACTTGAAACATGGTGAACAAAAAATTGGAGCACCTGCCTTTAGGGGGCCTCCCGTTTTGCTGAGAGATGTAAAATGATGAGGCGATGGCATGTGTTTAATGGTGAGTAGAGAAGAGAAGCAGTTGTTTTAAACCCTAAATGTACTATTTCTCCTCCATGCTTCTATGAAGACTAGCCTAATTCATAGCAAATGGAATATATATAAGGTCTGTATTTCAATATACAGATCTGTAGAAGGAAGGGAAGAAAATGAGTCTAAATTTCAAAACTTCTAAGTCCATTCATCCTAAATTAACTTCTGAGAAGAAATTCTGAGTCAAGAATTATAAGGAAATTGCTTCCTATTATAAGGTGAGAGGACGTGAGTCTCCTGGCAGAGGAGAGGGCCTGAAAATGGGATTAAAGGCATACAAGTGTAAAGTAATAGGGCTCATGTTGAAGTTCTTGGGGGAAAAGACACACAGAGAAGAGAGCATGTCCCAGGAAGTAAGACATGGATGAAGCTAAGCATTCAACAGAACCAAGAATCGGATCCAGAGTCAGCACAAAAAAATAAGACCCAAGGAATGCACTGCAATCTAACTGAAAACCCCAAAATACTGAGCCATTCCTCCCCTCACCTTACACATACAGAAATGGAACAGAGATCTGTAAGCTAGAGCCAAATTTATTCGATTATGATGTAGAGTTAAAAGGATGATGTCAAATAATGTCTCTTTTTTTTAAATTAAAATGAAGTTGATTTACAATGTTGTACCAACCAATACATTGTTGTTGTTTTAATTTCCTTGGTAAAGACGTCTTAAACCAGTAAGCAGAGGTGAAAAGCCTGAATCAAATTGTGGAGATCTACAGGCACCTTGGTGTAGCTGGACCATAAATTCTGAGACCACTGTAGTAAATGATGAGGCTAATTGGAGAGGAGAACCCATTTCATGTAGAGGAAAAGCTTTAAATGGATTGAGAAGGAGCTTGGAACACGCCACAGCAATAGAGAGCCTTAGAGTTAAAAGTAGGCAAGTGATATATCAGATTTATGACTTAGCAGAAACACTTGGCATTGCAGGTAACAGAGCTATGAGAGGGACAGATATATAATATAGTTTAAAAAGACCACTAATGAGTCATATACTAACAGGATTAGCAACCCTCTGGTTATCTAATACCTGAGTAGCTTCATTCAAAATTTTCTTTAGAGGCCTAGCATCCTTGCCAGTATAAAGTACTGAGGAGCAAGAAACTGCTGCCTGGAAAAATGTAAACCCAGATTCAAGTTAAAGAAGACAAAACCACAGAAGGATGACTTAGGTATTTTCTTTTAACTAATGAAAACATCAGAAATTGCTAATACCCACAGTTTTCCAGTACGAAAGAATTGCTTTGCATGGGGCTTCCCTGCCAGTTTTCTTCTCCCTTACTTTTCAAAAGAGAGTCTTTTGGGCATCTTGTACTCTATAAATTCAATATCTGAATAACTATTTGTTTTAGTTTTATAAATTTTGTAAAAAATGTTACTGTAGGTTGACAATAGAGAGATAAGAAATTAAGATAAATAACAATATAGTTCAAACAGGAGTTCCCATCATGGCTCAGCAGAAGCGAATCTGACTAGTATCCATGAAGACTCAGGTTAGATCCCTGGCCTCACTCAGTGGGTTAAGGATCTGGCATTGCCATGAGCTGTGGTGTAGGTCACACACACAGCTCGGATCTGATGTTGCTGTGGCTGTGATGTAGGCCAGAAGCTGCAGCTCCAGTTTGACCCCTACCCTGGGAACCTCCATATACTTAGGGTGCAGTCCTAAAAAGACCAAAGGAAAAAAAAAAAGAGAAAAAATATATATAATGTACTCAAAAGATAGAAAGAAGGAGCTTTAAACTATGATAAATGGGACGGGGGGGGGGAGAGAGTCATGAACATACAAGAATATTGTGAATAAAATAAAAGATAGAATGACTTAAAATTACTTTAAAGATTCCCTACCCAAAAGAGAGCTTTTAAATCATGTTCTAAGAAATAAATAAGAAGAGGAAATGTACAATGGCTGAAGAGGAACAAAAAGAAGGCACATATATTCAAAGGCTATTTTCTTTCAATTTCTCTATCAGGGCAGTTAGAAAAAATGATTAAGGGAGTTCTCGTCGTGGCGCAGTGGTTAACGAATCCGACTAGGAACCATGAGGTTGCGGGTTCGGTCCCTGCCCTTGCTCAGTGGGTTAACGATCCGGCGTTGCCGTGAGCTGTGGTGTAGGTTGCAGACGCGGCTCGGATCCCGCATTGCTGTGGCTCTGGTGTAGGCCGGTGGCTACAGCTCCGATTCGACCCCTAGCCTGGGAACCTCCATATGCCGTGGGGCGGCCCAAGAAATAGCAAAAAGAAAAAAAAAGAAAAAATGATTAAGAATAAATATACTATTCTAATTAATAAACAGAGGCTATCTTTACACTTACTTGTATCTTGTTCAATTTCTTTCATTAATGTTTAATAGTTTTCAGTGTAGAAATCTTTCGCCTCAATGGTTAAATTTATTCTTAAGTATAAAGAATAAATTTTCTATGCTATCATAAACGGAATTATTTTCTTAATTGCTTTTTCAGATAGTTCGTTATGTAGTATATAGAAACATAAGTGATTTCTGTGTGATTTTGTATCCTGTAACTTTATTGAATTTGTTTATTCTCACAGTTTTTTGGTAGTCTTTAGAGTATTCTATCCATATGATCATGTCATCTATAAATAGAGACAATTTCACTTTTTCCTTTCTGATTTGAATGACTTTAACTTTCTTGACTGATTGCTCTGTCCAGGACTTCTAGTACAATATAGAATAGAAGTGATTAGATGGAGAATTCTTGTCTTGTTCCTAATCTTAGAGGAAAACGTTCAGCTTTTCACCATTGAGTATGATGTTAGCTATGGTCTTGTCTTATACGACCTTTATTATATTGAGGTACATTTCTTCTATACTTGAGAATTTTCTATTTGTTGAATTTTATCATGAAAGTGTTGAGAGTTTTTAATCATGAAAGGGTGTTGAATTTTGTCAAATGCTTCTTATGCATCTATTGAGATAACCATATGATCTTTTACTCTGCATTACAGCCAAAGCAATCCTAAGCAAAAAGGAATAAAGCTAGACACATTGCACTATCTAAATTTGAAATACACCACAAAGCTATGATAATCAAAACAGCATGGTAGTGGCATAAAAACAGACACACAGACCAGTAGCAGAAAAGAAAGATTCCAGAAAGAAATCCATGCATTTACAGTCAACTGATCTTTGACAATAGTGCCAAGAACACACAACAGGGAAAGGACAGTATCTTTGATAAATGGTGATGGGAAAACTGAATATCTGGATTTAGAAAAATGAAACCTGGATCCTTATCTCACCCTATCTACAAAATAAACGTAAAATGAATTAAAGTCAGTCTTAAATGTAAGACATAAACTATAAAACTACTAGAAAAAAATACAAAAAAAATCTTCTTGGTATTAGTCTTGAAAATAATTTTTAGATATGACCCCAAAAGCATAGGCAACAAGCAGTAAAATTAGATACATTAAATTGTACCAAACTAAAAAGCCCTTGCACAGCAAAAGAAACAAGAGAGTGAAGGAACAACTTAAGGAATACAAGAAAATATTTGCAAATTATATATCTAATAAGTGATCAATATCCAGTATACATAAGGAACTCAAACTATACAACAGCAAAATACTACTACTACTACTAATAATAATATGATTTAAAATGTTCCAAATCCGAATAAGCATGTTTTAAAGACCTATAAACATCCAACACATGCAAATCAAAACCACAATGAGACGTCACCTCACACCTGTGAGAATGTCTATTATCCAAAAGATAAGAAGCAACAGCAAGTAGTTATGCTGTGAGCCACAAAAAACAGAAACAGTTCACGGACAGGAGAGCAGACTTGTGGTTGCTGGGAGGAGGAAGGAGTGAGTGGGATGAATGAGGAATTTGGGGTTGGTGGATTGGAATGGCTGGGCAATGGGGTCCTACTATACAGCACAGGGAACTGTGTGTAATTGCGTCACTTTGCCGTACAACAGAAATTGAAGAAACACTGCAAATCAACTCTAATTTAAAAAAAAAGATAAGAGATAAGTGTTGGTGAGACTTAAAACAAGGAATCACTTTTGCACTGTTGATGGGAATGTAAGTTGATTCAGCCATTATGGAAATTAGTATGGAGTTCCTCAAAAAAAAAAAAATAGAGCTAACATATGATCCAGAAATCCCATTTCTGGGTATATATTCAAAGGAAATGAAATCAGCATCAGGAAGAAACATCTGTACTCTTATGTTCATTGTACCATGATTCACAACAACCAAGATATGGAAAAAACCTAACTGTCCACTAAGGGATGAATGAACAAAGAAAATGTGACTGTCTATCTATCTATCTATCCTCTATCTGTCTTATACCCACAATGGAATGTTGTTCAACCTTAAAAAACAAGGAAATCCTGTATCTACAACAACATGGATAAGCCTGTATGACATGATGCTAAGTGAAATAAGCCCAGCACAGAAATATAAATACTGCATGATCTCACTTCTATTTGGAATCTAAAAAACTTGAACTCAGAGAAACAGAGATTAGAATGGTGGTTGCTAGGAACTGGAAGCATGGTGGTTTCAGTCCTCATTTTAAAATAAGGATATTTTAGACAAAGTGCACAAAGTTTCAGTTATGCAGGATGAATAATTTCTGGAGATCTAATGTGTAGCATATTGACTATGGTTAATAATACTAAATTTTATACTTTAAATTTGCTAAGAGTATTTCTTAAATATTCTCACCACGAAAACTGACAACTGTATGAGGAGATTATGTTAATTATATTAATTACGGTAATCAGGAGTTCCCGTTGTGGCTCAGTGGTTAACAAATCCGACTAGGAACCATGAGGTTTTGGGTTCAATCCCTGGCCTTGCTCAGTGGGTTAAGGATCTGGCGTTGCCGTGAGCTGTGGTGTAGGTCACAGATGTAGCTCTGATCCCGCATTGCTGTGGCTCTGGTATAGGCCGGCGGCTACAGCTCTGATTCGACCCCTAGCCTGGGAACCTCCACTTTCCACAGGTGTAGCCCTAGAAAAAGACAAAAAGACAAAAAAAAATTACGGTAATCATTTCACAATATATGTATGTATATATATGTGTGTGTGTATACACATTACATTGTACACTGAAAACATGTACAACTTCCATTTGTCAATATTACTTAGATGAAGCTGAAAAAAAAGAGGAAAGTGAAGTTCAAGAATAGGAAAAAATTAGTTGCAGTGTCTGGTCTAGAAATATTGATTTTAAGAAATAAAAGAATATTTAGAGATGATCATGAAACAATCATGAGTAATGTTTACATAACTGGGCCAGCTCCAAATGCTTTTGACTGTAAGAAAAACAATGCTCAAATAAGGTGACTTATAAAATACAGATGCTTAACAACTTTGGAGATAGGAAGTTTTAGGCCTGATGTCATAACAACCAAATTATTAAAAGTCCTAGACGCTCATTGTTTTTCCATTTTGCCATCCTCAGCATATTAGCTTTCATTAAAATAAATGCTTCTCACTCCTTGGCTATAAATTGAAAATCACAACTCCAAGCTGTCATATCTTCAGAGAACTTTGTTCAAGGTAGGCATGTGTCTATCTTGCTCTCTTTATATTCATGGAGCAAAATCCTTCCAGGAATCAGCCTACCCTCAAGCAGATGTCTCCTTAAATATCTTCATCCATAACCTGGTCACCTTCCCATCACTATAAAAACCTGTGGCAAAGTGAAATATGGTAACCACGCTACATTTAGATATTCATGACTCATCCCTCAGGAGGAGGGCAGGACACACTTTCCTTGAGAATCTTAGCTCCTGAAAATACTGGTGTTCTATGAACAAATGAGGAAAGAGTATTGACTAGGCCCAGCAGTGTCATTTGCCAGACTATTCATGAAAGATAATTTGTCAGAACACATCAATAAACAGTGTGTATTTTTTTCTTTATTCTTTTTTTAAAGTTTCATTAGGGAAAATTCAAACATATTAAAAATAAAGTGAAAAAATCAATGAAACCACCCCTAGTACCTACCTCGATAACTTTCTATATTCTGCCATTTTTTTACACCCATCTACTTATCTATTCTGTGGGAATATTTACAGGAAATCCAAAAATCGGAATACTCCATCCTTAAATATTTTTCTTATGACTTTCAGATGAGGGTGTTAAAAAAGTTTAGGATCTTTATCACATTAAAAATGCATATTAGGAGTTCCCGTCGTGGCGCAGTGGTTAACGAATCTGACTAGGAACCATGAGGTTGCGGGTTCGATCCCTGCCCTTGCTCAGTGGGTTAACAATCCGGCGTTGCCGTGAGCTGTGGTGTAGGTCGCAGACGCGGCTCGGATCCCGCGTTGCTGTGGCTCTGGCGTAGGCCAGCGGCTACAGCTCTGATTAGATCCCTAGCCTGGGAACCTCCATGTGCCGCGGGGAGCGGCCCAAGAAATAGCTAAAAAAAAAAAAAAAGTAAAAAAAATGCATATTAAAATAGACAAATATAATTAATAATTTACAAAATTTCCTAGTAGTCACAAAATGCCTTTAACTTTTTGTTTTAGAATTATTTTATTTTATTTTTGACCTTCTTTCTTGTCTTTTTAGGGCCACATTTGCAGCATACGGAAGGTTCCAGGTTAGGGGTCAAATCAGAGCTGCACCTGCCAGCCTACACCAGAGCCACAGCAATGCAGGATCGGAGCCGCGTCTGCGACCTACACCACAGTTCACCACAACACCAGATCCTTAACCCACTGCGTGAGGCCAGGGATCGAACCTGAATCCTCATGGATACCAGTCGTGTTTGATAACAACTGAGCCACAACAGGAACTCCTGGAATAATTTTAGACTTATAGAAAGGTTTCAAAGATATGACAGAAGTTTCTGTCTACCCCTGACTCAGCTTCCGCTAATGTAAACATCTTAAATAACCACAGTGCAGTTATCAAAACTAAGAAATCAACATTAGTAAAATACTATGAACTTAACCTCAGACTTCATTTGGAATTCCTCAATTTTTCTACCCATATCCATTTTCTGTTTCAGGGTCCAAGCTACCATACTACATGTATTTATTTGTCACATCTCCTTAGACTCCTCTAATCAGTGAAAATTTTATACAATTTAGTTCTTCTTGTAGAACAAAAAGAGAACATCTATAAAAGGCAGTATTTTTTGAAAGATAGTTTGAACAGCCCTACAATAAGATTGTCATTTAAACTTGTAATTATTTACTAATTATATTTTTATTCATTCACAAATATTTATTGAAAATATAGTATCTTTTATATATTGGGGACAGAGCAGCAGAGAGAGACAAAATTCCCTGCTCTAATGAAACTTACATTCTAAGATCATTAGCAACAAAACCCCAAACTAAAATAAATGTCTGCATATTTCAGGACAGCTAGGATTCAAAGAACCAAGAGAAGTTATTCTATAACATAGAGATTTTCAGATGAGAAGAATCCTTGAATAACTGAAAAGGTAGAAATAACTCAGTAGACAAATATAAAGCTAACGAAAATCTGGTGACCTCTAGGAAAAAGGAAGAAACTCCTTAAAAACGGCCCTAATGTGTGAAATGACATTTGCATCTTAATTATGATAAGCACATTGCTTGGCTATATGACATTTAAAGTCAACCTAGAGCAATTTATTTCCCCTTTTTATTTTAATCAATAACTTGGATGATGACATATACTGTATTTATGTTCAACAATATCTGGTGCCTCTTTCTGGAAAAAGACTATGTTTCCTTGCATTCTTTTAAAAAAACTTGGATTCTTTAAAAAAAACTTGGCCAGTGGCTTGGGCTACTGAAATATAAGCAGAAGTAACATGGACCCATTCTGCAGATAGAAACATTAAGGTAGACTTTGGGAGTTAAGAGCATCTCATTGTATTCTCTTTCTCTCAAGTCACCAGCAGGTATGTTCCAGATACTGCACCAGCACCCGGGTCCCAGAGTGACAACCAAAAAGATGTGGGAGACTGGGCTTATCTTTCCATTTATTTAGGTCTCTGACACATCTCAGCAATATTTTGTGGAGTTTTCAGTGTGCGTGTGATTACTAAGCTTATCCACTGTGTTTGCTTTTCGTGGAGTCCTTAAAGGATATTTAACACGGAAGATCATGACTCCTATGAACAGAGATGACTTTACTTCTTCCTTTCCAAATATGATATCTGTATCTTTTCCATGCCTTATTGTATTCTAAGACAGCATGCTGATGAATGAATTTAGATCCTTATTTCACACCATATACAAAAATCAACTCAAATGGATTATGGACTTAAACCTAAGATCTGAAACTGTAAAACTACTAGAAGAAAACATAGGGTCTAGGCAATGACTTTTTGGATATGATCCCAAGAGTGTTAATGTTTAATGAAAGTGGTAAGAGCAGATATCACTGACTTGCTTCTGACTCTAGGGAGAAAGAATGCATTTTTTTAACCAAAAATAATTTAGAATTTCTGTATTTTCCTTTACAATTAGATTCATTTTTGTTTCATGTATTTTGAAGCTCTGTTATTAGGTGAATACACATTTATTTTTTCTTTTTCTCCTTTTTTTTTTTTTTTTTTGCTTTTTTGCTTTTTGGGCTACACCTGGTCAGCATATGGAAGTTCCCAGGCTAAGGGTCTAATCAGAGCTACAGCTGCCGGCCTACACCACAGCCACAGCAACATCAGATCCAAGCTGCATCTGTGACCTACACCACAACATCGGATCCTTAACCCACTGAGCAAGGCCAGGGATCGAACCCACAACCTCATGGTTCCTAGTGGATTGCTTTCCACTGCGCCACAATGGAAAATCCCATTTAAGATTTTTATACTCTCTTTATGAATTGACTCCTTTATCAGTATGAAATGTCTCTTTCACAGTGTATGAAAACTGATATTCCTTGTTCTAATGCTTATTTTATCTGATACTAATGTAGCCATTTTGGCAATCTTTTGATTACTTTTACATGACATATCATTTGCCATCATTTTACCTTTAATATATTTGTGCATTTATATTTAAAGTGGTTTTCTTGCAGATGGTTGGAACTTGCTTTTATATGCAATCTGATAATGAATAAAGGAAGGCATTTCAGGCTACTAGCTGCCCCATATCTACAATCTGTTTTTCCCATTTCCATAGTGAAGTAGTAATGCTTAAAAAATAAGATTGCTAAATAGCTAGCCAGTCTCTGTCACACACGTAATGATAGATCTATAGCCAGGATATGGCCATTCAGATAAGAATTACATTTCCGGGTTTCCACGAGACTAGGGTTGACTATTTGAGAACATTCACACTAATGTGAACAAAAATAATGAGAAAAATGTCCTTGGTATCATTATTTGAAAAAACGAGCGCATCCTCAACTTTGTTCTTTCCCCTTCAGATAAGTTGACGTGTGTTCATAGCAGTGACATAGGTTAAACTGTGCAGATGGGGGAGACAGCCAAGAGTGAGCAAACCAACAGGAACCTCGGTCCTTAAATGAAGTAGGAGAAGAACTACTTTCCCACCCTAGACAGTCACTCATATCTATACTATTAGAGAAAATGGCATCAACATCAATATCGTCTGAGGCACTGTATTTTTCTCTCTCATTTAAAAACCATATGATTTTTGTTAGAGTGACTGTAAGTGAGAGGATGCAAGAATCTAAAAACTTAAGCTACTCTGTTCATTTATACTTATAGAAATAAAATACACAACCTCTACAGTTTTAGTGTCCCAACCTCCAGATAGGAGTGGAAAAAATTCCATACATTGCTGAATCAAAAGAAAAACCAAGATCTTTGTGGCCTCTCTTTTTTTGGAAATAGTTTCCATATGATTTAAATTATCTTTAGAACAATTTTTTTTCATCTGAAAGCAAGTACCAAGGCCATGTTACCACTGACTGTATTTGCTCTATACCACACACTTATAATACTCTTATAACAAATATTTAACCTTAATTTTCCATTAAAGCAAAAGAAGCAAATGTGGCAACTGTATGTCTTATTGAGGTAAGGCACAGTGGAAAGAAAGGGAGGGGAAAAAAAGGCGACTAAATGCACAATAGTAAACATGCAATGTCCCTTAATTCATAAATTATACCAAATTAGGACAAAACCAACATACTAACATCCTATTGCCATCCCAACAGGCAAGTGAAAATCGGTCAGGGAGGATGGATAGGGTAGGGTGTACATGTACGTAATTTGACTAAGTACTGCCAGACTGCTCTAAGAATGGTTGCAATAGTCAGCACTGGCACCAGCAGAGGCCCTATCTCCATGCCTGCCCACACTCAACATTCTCTATCTTTTCCCAGTCCAGTAAGTGTAAGGTGATAGTTCAGTATGTTGCAACGTGTATTTCCCACTTACAAGTTACAGCGAACTTGTCTTCATATTTTTGTTAGCTTTTTGGATTTCTTCTTTTACAAATTAGTCATTTGTCTCTTCGTCCATTGAGGGTGTTGTTTTTCATATAATTTTTGTAGAGAGTTTTTGAATATTGTGTATCTTAATCCCTTACTGATTCCAGGCATTAAAAATAATTTCTCAGAGTTCCCATTCTGGCTCAGTGGTAGTGAACCCAACTGTATCTATGAGCATGTGGGTTTGATCACTGGCCTCATTCAGTGAGTTAAAGGATCTGGCATTGCCAGGAGATGTGGCATAGGTCACAGACGTGGCTCGGATCCCAGGTTGCTGTGGCTGTGGTGTAGACCAGCAGTTATAGCTCCAATTCAGCTCCTAGCCTGGGAACTTTCATATGCTGGGTGCAGCCCTAAAAAGACCAATAATAATAATAATAATAATAATTTCTCTCATTCTAATAGTTATCAATTTCTTCCCTACAGTGTTCTTTGCTAAATAGAAATTTTTAATTCAGGTGTGACTAAAATAATCAATTTGGTTTACAATTGTGAAGTTTTAAGAAGTCCTTTTCCCTCTTAGGTTGCAAAGATATGTTCTCTCCCTTAGTTTTATTATCTTTAGTATTTTATCTTTCACATTTAAGGACATTGACTATTATTTCATTTGACATTAACCTGCGAATGTTGGGTTAGGTGAGAATCCGTTTTTGTTTTTGTTTTTGTTTTTGTTTTTGGAGGGTTTTGTTATTTTTTTTTTCCTTTTTAATTTTCTTTGTATCATAAACCAGTTCTTCCCAAGCCTACATTTTTTTCTCATTGATTTGTTAGCACCGAATGGTATTCTATTGTCTGGATCATCACAGTTTATTTAGCCATTCATCTGCTTAAGAACATCTTGGTTGCTTCCAAGTTTTGTCAACTATAAATAAATCTGCTATAAATATCCATGTGCAGGTTTTGTGTAGAGATAAAATTTTATATCATTTGGTTAAATGCCAAGGAGTGCAACTGCTAGATTATATGGCAAGAGTATATTTAGGTTTGTAAAAAATAAGAAGAAATTGTCTTCCAAAGTGGCTGTACCATTTTGCATTCCAACTAGCAATGAATGAGAATTCTTCCAGCATTTGGTGATATCAGAATTTGGGATTTTCTCTAATTCTAATAGTTATGAAGTGATATCTCATGATCATTTTAACTTGCAGTTTCTTAATGACATGATGTTGAGCATCTTTTTATAATTTGCCATTCATCTATCTTCTTTGGTGTATTCAGATCTTTCGCCTATTTTTAAGTTGTCTTATTGTTGAACTTTGTATTGTCTTTTATCAACATCTGCTTTGCAAATATTTTCTCCTAGCCAGTAATTTCTCTTCTCATTCTCTTAACAGTATCTTTTGCAGAAAAGAGTCATCATTTTTATCTTTTTTCTCCTTTACTTCTAGAACTCCAGTGATATGAATGTTAGCTCTTTTGTTTTTGTCCCACAGGTTTCAGACTCCATTAACTTTCTTTAGTCTGTTTTCTCTGTTATTTAAGTCACTCAAATCCTACTGATACAGCCTTAAGTTTACTTACTTTACCCTTTGACATCTCTGCTTCACTAGCGCACCATCCAGAGAGTTATGTATTCAGCTACTGTATAACTCAGTTCAATAATTTCTACTTGGCTTCTTTTTGGTATTTTATTTGCTGAGATTTTCTCTGTTTTCATTTGTTTCAAAATAATTTTTAATTGCTTACGTGCTTTTATGAAGGCTGCTCTGTGATCTTTGTCAGATAATTCCAACATCTGATTTACTCCTCTGTTGCCATCTTTGTATTTTCTCATCCAAGATGAGCTATTTTCCTAGTTCTTGACATGATTTTATATTGCATTCTAGACTTTCACATAAAATAAGACACCACAATATATGTGCACGTGTGTGTGTGTGTTTGTATTTATATTTATAGCAGACTTTTAACATGTTGAAGTACAGCACAAGGGACAAGAGGTATTTAGGATCAGCTTCTTGCTCATTCCCACCATACCACCCCATGTAAATGGGGAAACTTAGTATAGCCCTACTGCCTCCAAGTAGGGGTATAGTATCACCTCCCTGCTGGGCCCCATGCTACCAGGGGAAGAGAGAGGGAGAAGCAGAAAACAAACTATCCCTACCTTTTACCTCTTCTTTTTGCTTTTTGCTTCTTGCTTCATTTACCCCGGGTAAAGACAGAGACTCAGCTTCCCATTGACCTACTGATGCTGGAGGAGAGGGGTGAGTAGCCTGCTTTGCACCACCTTGTTCAGTTGCCTTGATGCCAGGTTGCAGTGAAGACTCACCTCACTATGGGATCACACGGACACAACCTGGATGCAGTGCTAGAGGTGCAGGGTGCAGAAGAGACCAGTTTTCTGCTCAGCCCCACTGCTACTACCCTAGCAAAGGAATGGAAACACCTTGTGCTTCACCTGCTTGGGGAAGGAAAGTCAGCTGCCTACCTGACCCTGTCAGCACTTAGGTGGGACATTCAGAGCATCACTAGATTCTGTGAGGCCAGGCGTGGGTTGGAAGATCAACCTCATCTTCCACCTCTCTGAAACTGTGGGGGTAGGGTGTTGTTGGTGGTGTTTGATTACAGCAGGGTGATACTGCCAAAAACATATGCTTTGTTCAGGCTACCCTTTTCTTGGAAATTTTTAAAAAATATTTGTACCCTTACATGGTTCGAGGTTGGAGGTTTCATTAGTACCCTAACCAGGATGTCAGGATGAAGCAATAAGGAAATGCAAGGAACTCACAACCAAGAGAGTCTCTCAAGTCCTGAGTTTCCTGAGCAACCTGCCAAGATATCTTCTTTCCACCTTTGAGAGCCTTCCTATGATTCACGGCTATGTTGTGTCTACAGATATTTAGTTATAAGGAGGAGGACTTGGGAGGAATGGGGCTACCACATCTTGACAGGACTAGAAGTCTCATTTCTTTTTAAAGGACGAAAACTTGAAATATCTGAATACTTTCACATATGTGGTTGACTTAAAATAGTCCTCCCACCGAAGATGTCCAGTTACTAACCTCCAGAACCCACGAATATGTTACTTTACACCAGCAACAGGAAAAAAAAATACACATACTCTACTTCTTGTAGGATTCTCTTGTAAAAGTTTCTCCTCAAATTCTTACTGCTTCTCATGGTGTTTTCAATATATGCCTCTGCTTGTAAATCCTCCTGAGGTTTTGCATGACTGAGAACTTTATTATACTCTCACATTTGAAATTAATTTGTTTGAATGTAAAATCCTAAAATTCTAAGTTCTTTATTTTCAAAACAAGAAATGTCATGCCTTTGATATTTTTCAGCTCACCAGTGCTACTGAATGGTTGATGTTCATCTGAAACTTATTCTTTGGTAGGTCTTCTCATTCTCTCTAAAAACAGTTGACTTTGATATTAAAATTCACTCTACTAGATGTGCATTTTCCCTTCTTCCTGTTTTGTACTCTTGGAATATCTGCAACCTCAAGATTTCAGATTTTTTTTTCAATCCTGGGAGATTTTGTGTTAATAGTTTCCTCAAAGTTTTTTTTGTTTTTTTTTTCTCTCTTTCTGAAGCTTCTGTGAAGATTTATGTATTTTTATTTCTAGCCTCACTAGAGCTTAGCAATTCTGGTATGTTTTCTATAACTTTGTATTATCTTTCTGCTTTGGAAGAGAATTCCTTAATTTATCTCTCCCCACATTCATTCTCCAGCCACATCTATCCAGCTGTTAGTGGGCAGGGGTACATTTAATTCTGGAGACCTTATCTCGAACCATGATCTTTAGCCTTCTGATATCTGTTCCATGATTCTCCTTTGCATCCTGTGTCTATCCTGTCTTCAGTATAATTCACCCACACCATGGGCATCCTTTCATTTTATGCCTTATTGTTCTATTAATACTAATTTCATTCTATTATATTTTGTCTTGCTTTAATCCTTTATATGACATGTCTAGCTCTTCCAAGATCTCTAAACCTCTCCTTGAACAACTGATGCTTATGAAAATTTCCATATATAGACAAATCTTTATAGACAAATCTGATCAAAGGATTGTTATTAGTCACTTTTTTATAACTTCTCAGCATTTATAGATGTTTCGTCACCTGTTGATACTGTAAGACACAGTTGTGTGTTCTGTCCTCAAACAACTTCAATTACCTACATACGTTTCCCTTATGGAAGGGGTTTGCTTCAAACTGGCTGTAGGACAGGAGCATGGTGGCATTAAGAATCCTTAATATTTTAATCTGCATTTGTAGTTATTTTCAATAAAGTTCTTGAAAACATATTTGTCTTCTGAGGACTTAACTATTTGTTCTTGATCCTCACTGTCTTCTTTCCAAAAATGAAATCTTTTAGGGTTTATCTATTTCATTGTATAATGTACAGAATAAATTACATGTATCTAGAACATAATAAACACCCAATAATTATTATTTATTAAAATATTTATGTTGGTTATGGTTATAGTATTCTTAGAAACTCAATTATGCTTTACTTAGGTTATTATCCTATAATTAAATATAATACATAAATTATCTAAATAAAAACATATATGCTTAATTTTGGCTCACAAATAATTAGAACAAAGACAGTACTTCCTTATTTATGGTGACGACATGCTTCACTGGAAATAAAACCTCATCTTGCTCTTGCAAGAACTGTGTTTCTTCTAAGTGCAAAGAATTTGTGAAAGGTCAGTACTGTTGATATTCCTATCTAATTTGTTTGGTCACTGTATGGTTCTGCTTTTAAGATCCGTAGAAGCAATCATTGCAAGGCTATGACTTACATAGGAACATTTCTCACTTTCGATTCCTCATTCCAATTTTTTTTTTTATTTTTATGGAAAAGAATTCTCAGATCCTTTCCTCTTGTTTTTTCCTGAACTTTTCCACTTCTCCACTTTCACCCTAGCCCAAGTTTTCACATCTATATCTGTTTCTCCTTTCCAGTCAAGTGCTCCAACCAGTGGGCAAGGCTGCCAGTAAGCAAAGATTTACTCTGCGTGTGAGGACGTGGAAGAATATTTGGCTGGTGCATGCCCAGCCTAGCTTTCTCTGGCAGTGCTACACTGAGGGCTACTGTCAAACAGAACGTCATGTTGACCAAAAGAGCTGGGGACGAGCCATCAGAACAGCAGAAATTATCTGTGGGTTGGTCTCATTTTTTCTTTCACTGTGGGAGAACATTTCTTCTTTCCTTTCATGATTATTATATTTCTTCAATTGCCATAAGAGAAATGTTTACATGATTTAAATAAGATGATTTGTATAAAGAAGAAAAGACAATTCATCATATGCAATAAAGTTTATAGCTGGGAAAACCTGTTAATAAAGAGCACATAAAGGATTTCCCAATTTATATTCTGGTTTTCAAATATTTGTAAGATCTTCACATATACTGTATTATATGTCAAATGCTATAATTTTAACACTTTGTCATCTGTGGATCCTGAGGGAATAGAATGTGTACAGATAAAAAGAAAAAAAAATGTATATATAAGAAATAGATTGGAAGTTCCTGTTGTGGCACAGTGGAAAGGAATCTGACTAGTATCTCTGAAGATGGGAGTTCAATCCCTGGCCTCACGCTGTGGGTCAGGGATCCAGCATTTCTGTGAGCTGTGGTGTAGGTTGCAAACACAGCTTGGATCTTGGTGGCTGTGGCTGAGAAAGAGAGAAAGAAAAGAAAAGAAAAGAAAAGAAAAGAAAAGAAAAGAAAAGAAAAGAAAAGAAAAGAAAAGAAAAGAAAAGAAAAGAAAAGAGAAAAGGAAAGAAAAGAGAAAAGGAAAGAAAAGAAAAGAAAAGAAAGAGAGAGAGAGGAAGGAAGGAAGGAAGAGAGAAAGAGAAAAAGGAAAATTATTGGTCGGTCTTGTGATCATATAAAAATAAATGGTTTTTAATATGTATAACTAGTGTGTATGTTCCTGTACATAAATAAAAAATGTACAAGTATTTATGGACCCTATTCTGTAAGTAAAAATGATTAAAATATGGCAGTATTTAATGAAACCTTGATTTTTTTTTTAGGGCTGCACCCATGGCACATGGAGGTTCCCAGGCTAGGGGTTGAATTGGAGCTGTAGCTGCTGGCCTACACCACAGCCAGAGCAACGTGGGATCCAGGCCGTGTCTGAGACCTACACCACAGCTCATGGCAACACTGGATTCTTAACCCTCTGAGTGAGGCCAGGGACTGAACCTGCATCTTCATGGAGGCTAGTCAGATTCATTTCCACTGAGCCATGATGGGAACTCAGAAACTCTGCTTTATAATTTAACAGGTCTTTTAAAAGCTGTAAAATATTCAAAGTTGATCTTGCATTGCATGGTCTAACATCTCTTAGATAATCTTAGATGAGTCCACCTGAGATCGCAAGCACTACTACTTCTTTTTTATACAAAGCAGTTAGAAGGTCAGGCATTTTGATTACAATACTATTTCAACAAGGAAAGGTATAGTGATACATTCTCTGGAGTAATGTACACAAGACACAAATTAACACATTTACTTTGTTATTTCTATCCTACACAAGCCTCCAGTGCAGCTGCACCATCCATTTTTCTTTGACATCACAGACAAATAAACATGTCCAAACTCTTAATCTCTTCTGCAGTCTCGCTACTTTTATTTTTCTCTTACATCTACCTTGCCTTATCAACTTTAGATATTCCAGACTCCAGCCTCAAATTGATCAGCCCCCACCTGATTCCCACCATTTTTGGACCTGCCAGATCTTGGGTTCCCCCATGATCTGAAATTATGCAGGCTTTCAACCCTTAACTTGCTGTCAGCAGAGCTCGATGATTCAATGACTTCTGACCATAAGTGTCTGCTTTACTTATGTGACTACCGTAGCCCAGTATTTTAATTTGACATCAACCAAATGAATGAAGGATTACTGTCCAAGCACTGATGTGGATTTAAAAATAGTCTCTAATATAAATCTGTTAACTCTGAGGAAAAACAAATATACCAAGGGTCCTTTGTCTTCCGATCATGTATAAAAGCAGTCTTTTCTAATTCTCTGCTCTTCTAAATCTTTCCTCCAAACTTTTCTGCTTAATTTTCATCTACACTGTTTCATTTAACCATTTCTGGGTGAAATATTTCTAATGATTTTAGATTAAAAGATAAGCATAAAGTAAACTTTGAGCAAGAATCCTATATATATATTTAAACTACATAATATTTTTCTGGTATATGAGTCAAGACTAGAAGTATTTTCAAAATCTCAAATCAGCCTTAAAAAGTATGTGTTAAGGAGTTCCCGTCATGGCTCAGCAGAAACGAATCTAACTAGTATCCATGAGGATGAAGGTTTGATCCCTGGCCTTGCTAAGTAAGTTAAGGATCCGGCATTGCTGTGGCTGTGGTGTAGGCCAGCAGCTACAGCTTCAATTTGACCCCTAGCCTGGGAACCTCCATATGCCGCAGGTGTGGCCCTAAAAAGACCAAAAAAAAAAATTATGCGTTAAAATTTTCTCTTATTACATTGAGAGGCCCTTTGAATAAAGCAGTAAAAAAGTGGTTAAATGACAGAAATACTTTATTTCCCCTTCTGGAATGTATAACACTTTTCTGTCTTTATGATTAGCAATGGTTTGGTTTTTTGATGTAAAAAATTTTGTAGGCTTTAGATTGGAAAAAAATTATTTTTTAACCTCCTGTGATAATAAAAATTTATGACATATGTAACAGTTATGAGATAAAATTTGTATGTCATTTCACTTTCAATAATGTCACTATTTCAATAAATGCACAGAGCATTTCAGAATCTCCTCCACAGGATCTTGATTTTTTTTTTTAATAAACAAAATTCATAGCAGTAATTTTTTTTTTCTTTTTGTGGTTTCTTAGTGATGCACTCACAGCATATGGAGATTCCCAAGCTAGGGGTCTAATCAGAGCCACATCTTCAACCTACACCACAGCTCAGGGCAACACCAGATCCTTAACCCACTGAGTGAGGCCAGGGATCAAACCTGCAACCTCATGGTTCCCAGTCAGATTCATTTCTGCTGCGCCACAATGGGAACTCTCATAGCAGTAATATTTAAAGCAGAAATATCTTCTTTTCTTTTCAAGCCATTTAGGAGTGCAGTGAATTGAGTTTGAATCTAAAGTAATTTAATATCTCTGCATTTTGCTTTTGACATTTGTAAAATGTAAATATGAACATCTCTTTCATGGAGTCTTTTTCAAACTCAAATGCTTTATGTGAAAAAAGTCTGTAAATTTTAAGACACTATTGGAATTTGAGGAATTAACATGTTCATCAGACTAACAAAAATTAAGATCATTTTCCTCCAGTAAAAGACATAAAAGAAAAATGCTAATACGAATGAGTTTTATAGTATTTATTACTTTCATAAAATAGAGGGTGGAATCATAACTTAAAAGATATGAGCTACAAAGTTTTAGAATTTGTGTATATTCTAATGCAATGCTAATTTATAGCAGATAGAATGAGAGGTAGGAACTAAGTGAAAACATTCTCTAAATTCAGTGTACTTGGAGTTCTCATTGTGGCTCAGCAGTTAATGAACCTGACTAGAATCCATGAGGTTGCGGGTTCGATCCCTGGCCTCACTCAGTAGGTTAAGGATCTAGCATTGCCATGAGCTGTGGTGTAGTTTGCAGACATGGCTCAGATCTACCATTGCTGTGGCTCTGGCCTAGGCCGGTGGCTACAGCTCCAACTGGACCCCTAGCATGGGAACCTCCACATGCCATGGGTGCAGCCCTAAAAGACAAAAAAAAAAAAAAAGACAAAATAAATAAATTCAATGCACAGTTCAATATTGAAAGATCTTTGGTTATGTTATTCTTTTTTGGTGTCGAATAAAACGTGTTGCCTATGTACATTGAGTACTTCTTTGTGATATGTTTTATATATTCTTGTCATCTAAGTCCTACTTAGAAGGATTAGAGTTATTTTGTAACAAGATGAAAAGAGAAAATGATGACTTTCCCAGAAGGATTCTGCTGGGCAATGTGAATGTGTAGAAGGGAGCAGGGAACGTGCTTCCACACCATGACGTGCATGTGACATATGACCTCACAGCTTAGGCTCTCAGGATATCATGGATCCAGTTTAATAAAGAGTAGAAGTTTTGGTAGCACCAACTGTGATTATAACCAAAACCATAAGACATCCAATATATACCTGTTTCCCAAACAGGTCTATTTAACTGACCAAAAAAACAAAGTGACTTTTCACACTTCCTATAAAAATATGTTTAATGTGAGGAGTTCCCATCATGGCTCAGTGGTTAGTGAACCTGACTAGGAACCATGAGGTTGCAGGTTCGATCCCTGGCCTTGCTCAGTGGGTTAAGGATCTGGCGTTGCTGTGAGCTGTGGTGTAGGTTGCATACGTGGCTCGGATCCCGTTTTGCTGTGGCTCTGGTGTAGGCTGGTGGCTACAGATCCGATTAGACCCCTAGCCTGGGAACCTCCATGTGCCATGGGAGCAGCCCAAAAAATGGCAAAAACAAACAAACAAAAAAAAATATATATAAACATGTGAGACTAGCTGAGAAGTTTTTTAAAAACATGAGTATTAAGCCTCACCAAACCCTAAAACATATTACAAAGCAAATCAATGAAACATGTTAGTACTGGATAAATAGCTAGATTAATAGATCAGAAAATGGAGCCAATAATTATATCAAATATTTATGGAAATTTAGTTCAAGCAAGGCAGCATTTTCAAATTTAGGTGGGAAAGATAAATTATTCAAACAACAGTGTTAGAAAAAATGGATAGCCATCTGGAAAAATATAGTTGGATTTCTCCTTCCTCAGTCCTTATACCAAAATAAACTTTAGATTAGTCCAGCATTTAAACATAATAAATGAATACCTTAAAGTGCCTGAAGTAAACACTCATGATTTTTTTAATGTATGCTTAGAGTAAGAATGGCTCTTCTAAGCAGAATGACATCAGAAATTATTGAGAAAAAAGAATGAACAAATTTAACAACATACAAATACAAGTTTAAAAATGAAAAGAAAAATAAAACGTTTTAAATTAACAAAGAAGTGTTAATTTCTTAATTAGAGTAGCATAATGGTTAAGAGTTCACATGCATGTACGCACGAATTCATAAATACCTACAAAGACATGCTGATCTATGATTGTAAATCCACATGAGGCTTGGGTGAATTTCTAAAGGGGACCTGGGAATCAAGGTAATATACTTCTCATGATATATCTTTAGAAGTTCTAAATTTTTGTATTGTTGTCATGGGTTACATTACCTTTTCTGAATAAAATACAACTTATAAAAATAAATATATGTAATCTTTTGGCTCCAGCCAGAGTATAATAGCCTGTTTGGGACTAACCTTCCAGCACAGACCAACTATAAAAGCTGAAAAAAATCGATAAAACATGGGTTTGGAAGTTTTGCATCAAATATAGGCAGGACTTGAAGGACTAAACTCCTTGAGAGAAGGGAAGTGTATAATGAAATATTGAACAAGGGAGTTAGAGCACAAGTAGAGGGTGCAAGTCTTACTGTGCAGAGAAGACTCTGGCCAGATGCCTGGGCTGCCATATTGGTTGGGATTTAATGGGCAAACACCAGGAGAGGAGGAAACCTCAGCGTTAGGGCTCAAAAATGACTATACAAATCTTCCCTAAATCATTGGCTCTTCTAAACTGTGCACTCCCAGTGACACAAAAAATATTTTTAACATTTTTAACTTACTAGAAATAGCATCTGGGATGTTAAAATGCTAAAACAGCAATGAATCATTTAGAATCTCTATAATTTTCATCCAATCCAAACATATGCAAAAAGAAAAAAAAAGACCCCAAATTAAAGAAAAATAAGAAAGAAGAAGAGAAATCCATAGGTGAGTTAGATATTTTAGTTACCAGTTAGTCATCAGTCCGAACACCAAAAAATAAAGAGAAAAATTCAAGAGCAGCCAAATAAAATCACACTTTGCATTCAAAAGAACAGAAATAAAACAATGCTTAATGTTCATCATTACTATGGAAGGTAGAGGACAACAAATTAGCTTTTAAGTGATCAAAAAGAAAAAGAAAAGGTCCCTAGAAATCTCTCTCTAGCATAAATGTCCTTCAAACATGAAATAAAGGTATGTCATATAAATAAAAATTGAGCAAATACACGAGAAGTAGGCCTGCACTACAGGATATTATATCTTTTTCATGTTAAATAAATGTAACAATACATGGAAACACAGATCTTCTGCAGTAAACACTAACACTGGAAAAAGTCAATATAAATAAATATTAACTACTTCAGTGAACAACAGTAGTGTCTTGTAAGGCAGATCACAAAAGTAGAAGTAAAATATATGATAACACACACAAAAGGCAAGAATGGGAGTTAAGTCAATCAAGTTAAACTATTTGAAGATGTTTGCATTTAGAAGTGATACATATGCTAAATTAAGGTAACAGTTATATTGTTGGCCACACCAGCACCATGCCAAAGTTTCAGGGCCAGGCATCCAACCCAGCACCACAGCAAGACTCCAGCCAGAGCCACAGCAGTAACAGCATCAGAACCTTAACCCACTGAGACACAATGGAACCCCCAATATATTTTTAAGATGCAAATTATAGTCCCTATAAATTACCACCATAAGAAAAAATAAATGAATATAGAGCTAAAAAGTGAATAGAAAAGGAAAAAATGGAATAATTAAATCTGCCCAACTCATCCAAAAGAAGACAACAAAGTTGCAAACAAGGAATAAACAACAGATGACCACATGGAAAATACCTATCAAGTGTGGGGGGCTCAAGGAATTTCAGAGCAGATCAAGGAAAAATACATAACCACAAGGTGGCAGGAGCATGCACAGACTTTACTGGGCAAAGCTTTGACATATTTGCATGGGGTGGGCAAATCCCTCCCAACAGGAGGCTGATCAGAGACTAAAACAAGGGAGAGAAAAACAGGAGACAACTGGTCTAAGTGATGTCCTTTAGCAGCTAAAGCCTCCTGCGCAGTAGATGCCTTTTCCAGGCATTTATTTAGTACAAAAATATCTTCACATTTTGTACCCATTCTGAAAAGTGTATCTGCATAAAGAAATTTTGCTGTCTATACACCTCATGAAAGATGCTGGCTGTAGGAGGGAAATAACTAATAAGAACACAGACTAGAGCCTTATTTTAGGAGTTCAAATCATAGCTCCAATAGCTATTGTCTGAGTGATTTTGAGGAAGTTATTGATCTCTTATCATGTATAAAATGAATGTGATAATAATGGTATTCACTGGATTATATTGTAGACTGTGTGAGTTTATGTATAAACTTTTTTGGACAATGCCTGGCACAAAATACGCTCTCTATGAAAATGGCTATTACCAGTACTATTTATAAAAGCATCTGATAGGCCTCAGTAATTTACACCGAAATCTCAGGTGTCTGGTAGCTTTTTTTGTTTTGTTTGTTTGTTTGTTTGTTTTTGCCATTTCTTGGTCTGCTCCCGCGGCATATGGAGGTTCCCAGGCTAGGGATCTAATCAGAGCTGTAGCTGCCAGCCTACGCCAGGGCCACAGCAACACAGGATCTGAGCCGTGTCTGCGACCTACCCCACAGCTCACGGCAACGCCGGATCCTTAACCCACTGAGCAAGGCCAGGGATGGAACCCTCAACCTCATGGTTCCTAGTCGGATTTGTTAACCACTGCGCCATGACAGGAACTCCTGGTAGCTTTTTAATGTCTTAGAGACTGAGAGTTTATGCTGTAAAAGGTTTTTTTGTTTTTTCTTTAAAAAATAAGTTCTGATGCAACAAGCAAATATGCTTCTAAGTTGACACACTGAACCACCTAATTAGCTTTATTCCTTATTAGTATGGTGAAAACCCTGATAGGTAAAGTGTTTGTAATATAGTGACTGACTTGATACTTTTAAGTTTGCAAAGATGTATTCAAAGTATTTTTCTAACATTGGGCTTATTCCCTTACTTCTGGTTTTATCTCAGGGAAATATAGAAAATATGATGGGAAATCTGAGGAACTTATTTAAAATTAGCCACCCCTCTACATGACTCAAGCCAAGTCAGTGCATGTTCAATTTTTCTACCTGCAAACTGAGAGAATGAAGAGTTACATGAACACCAAGACATTTACCTAATACACCACACTGAGCTATGAAAAATGTAAATTTATACACACATTAATTCACACATGACACAGACAGGTTGTCCAATTATAGTTCTCAAAGAAACCTAAGATTCTGGGTTTTGTTTTGTAGATTAAAACTGCATCAAAGTTATGGGACACCCTCCAGCACATCTGTTCGGGATATTATCATAATTATTTCCTTCCATTGAATATCTCATCAGTGCCAGAGCAAGGAGCCAAGTAGGAGCAAAAATCTCATTAAACAATAACAACAGCCTCCAATTCTTTTTTTCTCTGAGGTATGATAACTTAAGTCCATTAAAGACTTCTGGCAGAATTCTTTAAAGTAAAGGTTATTTGTCTTTAACAGCTTTGAAAGAACACTCACCTTTCGCCTAAGTGCAAATACAGGATTTGGCTTATTTTTAAGACTGCAAGGTACAGCTGGGTCTGGGCAGTGGCGGGATAGGCCGGGCCACAGGCTGGGGCTCAAGGGCAAAAACGGTGCTGCCAAGGTCCAGCCCGCCCCCAAACAAGAGATGCCTGTTGCCCTGAAGCCAGTCTCAGAGGGAACTCCTTGGTCTTGCCATCCAGCGCTGCTGACGCCTCGGGGGCCTGACTCCCACGGAGTCCCTGACGGCCTTTCTGAGACAGGTCCACAGGGGTTACTGCTCGAGGAGTGTCCCTGCTCCGTCTCAGGGGAGCAGCGGGGAAAACTGCTGGCCCCAGGAAGACGGGCGACGGGTTTGGATCAGCCGGGTTTGCAAGGTCCTAGAGTTCCCCGACGACCTAGCACTGGGGGCCAGTTGAGGGTGAGTGAGAATGAGGGCTGACTGGGGTCGGGGGGGGGGGGGGCGCAGTGCAGAATTGCGCATGCGCCTCCTGCCCGCTTCCGCCTCCAGGCTTCTTGAAATCCGTCTGGGTGAAGGCCATACAAGGATGGTGCTGGCAGTAGGCAGGGACCTCAGGCCCCATCTCAGGGGCACTCCTTAGTCTTGCCATCCCAGCTTGTACCGCGAAGTAGGCTGATGAGAGTCATGTGGGAAGCCTGACTGAGGCCGTGGGTACCTTCAGGGCCCTGGGCGTTGTCTGGCTGCAAGGACCTTACCTGCTCCTCTTCCGCAGTGCAGCTGGGGCAACTGCTGGCCCCAGGAAGGTGGCCTGCTGGGCAGGGTCGGCCCAGGTTGACAGATTCATGGGGTCACCTGGAGTGTTTGTTTAATACTAGCTTATTCGTACATAAGGAGAAAACTAGGAGACTTAAAAAAAGAACAGTGAAAGAATACATTGAAACATTTCCAGAGCTCACTAGGACCCAGGAAACAATCAAGCTCTCATCAGTTGGAACTGAAGATTCCTTGCTTATCACTGGGAGCACTTAATATAGACCCCAAAAGATCAAACCTTAGTATGAGACTAAACAATCTCTGTGTAGCGATTAAAAGAAGATCTGAAAAACTGCCAGAGGAAAAAGAACCATTATGTAGAGGTGGATACAAACAGAATGATTGCAGAGGTCTCTTCAGGAAATACATAAGCCAGAAGAAGTCAATGAAATGACATCTTTAAAATGTCAAAAGCAAACAACCGTCAAACAGAATTCTAAATCCAGTGAAAATAGTTTTCAAAAACGAAAACAAAATGGACTTTTCAAGAACACCTGTAATAAATTTGTTAGTGAATTTTTTTTCAAGTGAACAGATGAATGAAAATCATTCAGGCAGTGTTACAATGATTATTATTATTGAACAAAATGTTTACCAGATTTTTTATAGAGATTATATGTTGGAATGATAATCTTTTGGGTGCATTGGGTTAAATGTATTTTTTAAATGAACTTAATTTTTTCTTCTATTAATATGGTCTTTAAAATTTAAGATGGTATATGTGGCTCATGTTAAATTTCTGTTACATGTTGCTGGAACTGAGTGTTTGGAAATAGATCCACATATACATGATCAATTGATTTTTGACAGAGGTATTATGGTAACTGAATGAGAAATGACAGTTTTTTTCAACAAACAGTACCTGGAAAACTGGGTATCTGTGTGGACAAAAAAAAACAAAACAAAAAACTTCTACCCTAACATCATACAATGCACAAAAATTAACTTCAATGAATCATAGACTTAAGATATAAAACTCTTTGAAGAAACCATAAGAGAAAATCTTTTTGACCTGATGTAGCCAAAGATTTTCTAGATATAACATAAAAGCATAAATCACAAAACAAAAATTAAGTTGGAATCCATGCAATTTAAATTTTCTGGTCTTCAAAACTAAAAAACTCACCACTAAAAAAAAAAAAAAAACCAAAAATATACATTTTTATATACTGCTTAAAACACACACACACACATATATGAGATAAAGGCTTTGTATCCAGGATATATAAAAATTTCAGGAGTTCCCGTCGTGGCTCAATGGTTAACCAATCTGACTAGGAACCATGAGGTTGCAGGTTCGATCTCTGGCCTTGCTTAGTGGGTTAAGGATCTGGCATTGCCGTGAGCTGTGGTGTAGGTCGCAGAGGCAGCTTGGATCCCGCGTTGCTGTGGCTATGGTGTAGGCTGGGTGGCTACAGCTCCAATTGGACCCTTAGCCTGGGAAGCTCCCTATGTCATGGGTGCGGGCCTAAAAAGACAAAAAAAATAATAAGAAAATAAAAAAATAAAAATAAAAAAAATTTTAAAGAATAAAATTAGGAATTGTTGGAATATTCACTCAATACTATTTATAGAGGATAAAACTTATTGTATCTCTGTGTTAGTTAAGAGTATTACCATTCTCAAAGAGCTTATTTCTAAGTTTATAAGTTTATTTATGTTAGTATAAGTTTATAAGACAAAATTTTTAAAGTAATGTAGTTAAACAAAAAGGGCATATTAGAGAGTATTATTTTATTCTTACCAGGAAAAATTCCTAGAGGATTTCACATGTATGTAAGTGCTGAAGGAGAAGTAGTATATTATGACAGATGTGCAGTGTCCTCAAGGTAAATAACAACAAAAATGATCATAAAGATATTACTAATAAAAACTAACATATATTGACAACATACAGTGTGTCTGATGTTCTTTTAAGTACATTATACATAATACCTCAATTAATTCTTAGCACAATCCCTATGAGGTATTATTTGTCCCATTTTTCAGGTCAGGTAATTGAAGCACAGGAGTTTGTGTAACTTACACCAGGCCATACCTTGTGTAGAAAAGCATAGATAAGCAATATGGAGCAAGGCTATGCAGGCTCTTAAATGCTTTTATGAGATGAGTTGGTTTTCTTAAATAATGGAGACTTACCGAACAGAGTAATTCCAGTAAAAAAAATTAATGATGCACTGAAAAAGAATGAAGAGGAACAAAATGAAAAGGCACCAGTTGGAAACAATTATTAATTGCCATAATACAGAAAACTGATAATAAACAGCCAAACTAGAATCCCTATTCTGACAGAATTAAGGGGTCTTTCCTACTGGAGGGGAGCAGTGAGGAACAGAAGGTGAATCTGACTAAAGTATACATTTAAATAACGGTATTTAAGATAGTGTATGAGAGGGCGTTCCTGTTGTGGCACAGCAGAAATGAATCCAACTAGTACCCATGAGGATTCTGGTTCTATCCCTGGCCTCATTCAGTGGGTCAAGGATCCTGCATTGCTGTGGCTGTGGTGTAGGCTGGTGGCTGTAGCTCTCATTTGACCCCTAGCCTGGGAACTTCCATACGCCATGGGTTTGGCCCTAAAAAAAGCCGAAAAAAGAAAGAAAGTGTATGAGTCTTTTGGAAAAAAGATATTCCCACAAAAATTGCTTTTAGTTTTGAAATTTTCCTATATTTTGAACCAATTCCCAGACAGTACTTGATAACCGGTCACAATGTTAGTTTCTTCACAATTTGTTCTCCAGCAGCCGTTTATGTGAGCTGCACTTTTTCCATTTTTGGTCTTATCCAGCTCCCTGGCTTTCCCTGATTTCTCTGGTGGAATTTCTCTCTTTTATCTGCTCCAAAACATCTACTCACTTACTTTCTAAAAATATTTAAAGAATTTGTTACCAATTATTTTATAATCGCTTTGTATCTTTCACATTCTTTCCTTCTAACTTACAATCTTTTTTTTTTTAATTTCCCTTAATAGCATGCTTCTAAATATATGGGTTTCTGTCTTCTCTTTCACAAATACATAGATAATCAGGGTGACTTGCCCACATCTGGTATTAGGGGGTGTTGCTTATGGTAATGTCAATAACCTATATTTAAAAGACTTACAATAATTCTGTTAACTGAAAATGATTTTTTAAGTCAAAATAAGGATACAAAAGGGACTGAAAGTAATACTTTGAAACATGATTAATTTTAATATGTTTACAAGGAAAGAGTAAATTCAACAGCAGAAAAAAAAATTACCCAAAGTAACATTTTACAGATTTTTAGTCTTAAAGCACAATACATTTTTCATACAAATATATCACCATTATAGGTAACATAATAGGGCAACATTTATACACAAGGCCATTTACCATTAAGAAAATCAGTGGCAATGGTGATGTAATACATTAGTTCAACTTTGTTAAACTTGTTGCTCTTATACTTCCTGGCCTGCAGGAGTATTTGCCAGGATACAAAAGAAAATGTGTGACCTCAGTTTGAACAATACATAGAAAGCTCTGGTGCCCATGCTTAACTCTATATTTATTATATGATCACTAGAAATGTTTTTGTACCACTACTCTGGCTTAATTCCATTTACTATTAAGCCCATTCCCAAGGAATCAAATATTTTAACAGATTCACTTGGATATTAAGGAATTATTTTATACAAAATAAGTGCAATGTCAGGACTTAATATTCTGCATGCCTAAACAGATAGAAGATAAAAACTATACAGGTATTATGTGGAAAGTAATTTGATATCATATGGAGTAGGTAATCATAGCATTGAACCTAGGAAATGTAATGTTTTTATTTTGTTTTTAGAGTTATTATTTTCATTATTATTGTTTTAAAATGCACCAGATGATTTTCTGAGGGCCATTCACATTCAATGCTTAGTTTCATTTTATCAGTGGCATATACAAAGCACCATATAATATAATATATGAAATGTAGAACAATTATGACTATGTAATTAACTGTAGAAATAACTGCTAAGAAAATATAGCAATATTTAACACAGGATTTCTAAAACCATTACATACTCATTACTTTTCCTGAAGCTAACAATGGTCCCATGTTTTATTTTACAGACGTAGTCTATCAAGATTTATATGCATTTGGCACTTTTCGGGGGCTGAAAATAGTTGATATCTTCTGTACAGTAATGTTACAGTTTTATACAAACTTCAGAAAGCATTGGCATTTGGAATAGTCTTTACGATCCTCTTCCAAGTGTTCCAATTCACATGACAGCAAATACTCTGAATGCCTTTCCTCCTGGAGGATTCTGTAAACTGCAAAAATACACAAAGTATATTGATGTCATCTCCACACATAATCCTCCAAACAAATCAAGCTTTCCTATGACAGTTAAGAAAGCAGCCCTATGAATCCAGATGGTCAAATTTCTTAGCCTACTATAATTTATAGTTACTGGAAAGCTTGAGTGAGGATGACATAATTCTTTAAATCTTGGTTGTATGCTGCCTACAAGTTGACTAAAGAAATTTCAGACGCATAGTGGTAATAATAGTATTTTATTTAGAACGTCACAGAGTCTAGGTCATGTTTTCATAAATTACCACCTTTGATTCCAATAAAGTTAAATTAAGCAGCTCTTAAGCGATTTTTACCGAGATTCAGGTTTACAACTGATCGCCATGGTTAAAAGTTAACTGCAAGTTAAAAATATGACAATACCTAAGCAATACTCAAGAGTACTAACTTATTATTTCCTAAATCAGACAAAATTTAAACTACATAGCCAGCATATTTTTTTAAATTTTAAAAAATCTGTAATTTCAAGAAAATCTAAGTGAGGAATTTAATGGTCAAGTCTGAAAGGCCCTAAGAATTTCTTCACTGAAATGGAAACGCATACTCACACACACACACACACACAACACACACAATGCACTCAATCTTACATCAGAAGTATTCTAAAACAGAACTTTAAAGTAATGCGGAGTTATTTCTTTTACTCTTATAAATTGTTAATATTTTATTTATTAATCAAGATATGTTTTGCTTAAATGCCTCTGGTTAAAGCCAATTGATAATGTCATTAATCATCATTTATTCTAATCAAATATAAACTTTTGATGTCTATAGTTTTGCATAAAGTTTTATTTTCTTAATAATACATAAAGGCTTTTAGAGATAAATACAATAAATGCTAAGAGGGAGACAAAGTGCAATTTCTTTTACATATTTATTCATGTACAGGAAAAGGAAAGGTAGAATTTTATTTTATTCTACTTGATTTTATATTTATGTTATTTTTTGGTGGCACTCATGACATGTGGAAGTTCCCGGGCCACGGATTAAATCGCATCGCAGCTGTAACCAGAGCCACAGCAGTGACAACTCTGGATCCTTAAGCCACTGAGTCACAGGAAGGGGAGAATTTCAGAATGAAGAAGAAATGAGGATGTCACAAGTAGGCACACATAACATTGCACAGTAAACACACACACACACATTTTTCGTACAAGCAAATGGTCAATTGAAAGCCATTTTTGTTGTAGGAAACACATTAACAAAATGCTCTAGAAAGTGTCTTTGCACAAAATGATACACCGTAAAATGCATATTTCTGAAACTAGAGAACTAGTGCTGAATCTGAGCTCTGAGACTGACTAGTTACCTGACCTTGGACATATCCTTTAACCTCTCTGAGCCTCAGTTACCATGTCTGTAAATCAGAGTTTCCAGATCCAACTTTATAAGGAAGTTGGTAGAGCTGCGTTAATATGTTTAAAGGGCCCAGCAGCATCTGGAAAATTCATAGTAGATGTTCAAAAATAATTACTATTCTCGGTTTTATTAAAATATCACCTATCTTATGGTTTTAAAATAAATTTAAGAAAGGTGACAGGTAAATGAAACCACAACACTCAGGTTAGCTTATAAAACTGCATATCATACTTTACAACTCTAGAATCAATTTTATATGTAGTATCTAATGTACATATTAGATCAATTTTATATGTTGTATCTAATAAACAGAGAGAGATGGGGAAGGGTGTGGAGTGTGAGTGATGTGTGTCTGTTTACATTACAATGAAGAAATTCTTAGGATCTCACAGATTTGACCATTACCTTACCTCACTAAAATTTTTCTTGAAACCACAGATGTTAAAAATATTCATAACTACGATGGTAATACAATTTAAATGCTGTCAGACTTAGGAAATGGTAGGGTAAAAAGAATCTCTGTACTTGTGCATAAAAAAATCTTTATATTTCCAACTTATTCTACATAGGAATACATAATTTCTTACCCATTTCACCAAGATAGGAAGATTAAATGATCTCAGGATACAAGTTCTAACAAAAAACATTAACTCCGGCAAAGAGATGGCTTATAGGTATAGAAGTCTGTAGGACTTTTTGACATATTTTTCACCAGACACGAGTGAAACTAAAAGGTCTTTTACTTAAAGGGACAACCCAGGAAGAATGATTTCTTTGGAAATCTTTGATGAGTCTAGATTTGCTCATTCCTATGTATTTACTAATTCTAGAAAATTACCATGAGTCAGAGAAGCCAGGCTGGAGAGAAGTCACGCTCTTAACACTGGCCCCCTGATACAGTCTCGTCTGAAAGGAGATGCTAAATACAAAGCTGTCATCTGATGAAAAGGACATCCAGATGCTTATGTGTAAGGCGATCTAGATACCCTGCATGGTTTGCGTCCTTTAAAGAAACTTTAGCACATATATCAACCCTCCTTGGCAACTTTGAAGAACCTAGTAAATGTTTAAAAGTTAGGGCTTTTTGAGAGTTCCCGTCGTGGCGCAGTGGTTAACGAATCTGACTAGGAACCATGAGGTTGCGGGTTCGATCCCTGCCACTTGCTCAGTGGGTTAAGGATCCGGCATTGCCGTGAGCTGTGGTGTAGGTTGCAGACGCGGCTCGGATCCTGCATTGTTGTGGCTCTAGCGTAGGCTGGCAGCTACAGCTCCGATTCGACCCCTAGCCTGGGAACCTCCATATATTGCGGGAAGCGGCCCTAGAAAAGGCAAAAAGACAAAAAAATAAAAAAATAAGAAAGTTAGGGCTTTTTTCTATATCTATTTAAAATACATGGGGATGGAGTTCCCGTCGTGGCGCAGTGGTTAACGAATCCGACTAGGAACCATGAGGTTGCGGGTTCGGTCCCTGCCCTTGCTCAGTGGGTTAACGATCCGGCGTTGCCGTGAGCTGTGGTGTAGGTTGCAGACGCGGCTCGGATCCCGAGTTGCTGTGGCTCTGGTGTAGGCCGGTGGCTACAGCTCCGATTTGACCCCTAGCCTGGGAACCTCCATATGCCGCAGAAGCGGCCCAAAGAAATAGCAAAAAGACCATAAATAAATAAATAAATAAATAAATAAAATAAAATACATGGGGCTTAACATTACTTCTGTAAGTACCAAGGATTTGAAAAATCACTAAAGGTTTTTTTCTTAACTTTATTACTTGATAAATGTAAGTCATATAAGTTTTCTCAAACCACTGAAATATATAATACTAATGAGTCAAACACAAGATGACCTGAAAGAGTTCATTAATACCATACTGGGCATCCAGCTTCCAGTCAAAAAGAGAATTTGGTTCCAGGGAAAATCAGACTTGTTGTTTCCCTCAAATACTTTTTCAGACAACTGGATTAGAGAAATATTCAGTGCCTTGCTCACCTAGAAAGAATTACATGTAAAAACTAATCTAGAAAATCCAAAAGAGGATGAAAGAAATTTCCTTATTATGAGATCAATTAACAAAAGAGTGGTTCTGACTTGTAATCCGATTTTCATGTTGATTTTTATAAGCCTGGAGGAGACAGGCACCTCTGGTACTGCAGCTTCTCCCATCCCTGGAAGACCTATGATTATACAGCGTGCAACGGAAGCACAGTGGCTCAGTCACGAAACCTCAAACTCATATTAAAGCGAGTTGGAATAAAGGAATCGAGCATAAAGGAATTGAGGATATATTGAAATATACATATTTAGATATAAGTTTATAAATTACACATATTCATTTCTTTACCTTTCTGAGAAGATTCCATTCTGAAAGGAAGCAGTGTAAGTTTTTCTTTTGTCCACAGGCATAACGTCAACATAACCACCATGATTTCGAACCACCCCAGCATGTACCGCTGCTCTGCAGATACTGGACAGCTGAGGGAGCAAGAAAAAACCCGCAATCGTTAGGAAATGCCTGCTGATCTTATCCCTACCACTCTTCTATTGCACAGCAGGTTCCTGCCATCTGTCTCTATATGGGTACCCCGTGAGCAGGATGATATCTTGCGCATAAAGGAATGTTCCAAAAGTCACAAAGTTAAAGCTAATTTTGAGCAAGGCAGATTTTTTTTGTTTTTTTTTTCGTATTTTAGGGCCACACCCGCAGCATATGGAGGTTCCCAGGCTAAGGGTCAAATCAGAGCTGTAGCTGCTGGCCTACACCATAGCCACACAAGCAGTAAGGGATCTGAGCTGCTTATGCGACCTATACCACAGCTCAAGGCAACACCGGACCAGCAAAGCAGATCCCTTCACCAGCTAATCTGGCCAAACAGCAAACTTTTACTATTGCTATAAAATGCAAATTAGCTCCTTTTATCTCTTCCAGAGCCTATTTACCACTCTTAAATTTCAGCCTTTGCTGGTCCCTACTCCAGTCACTCTGACCAAAAACTCACAGCTTGGATTATCTGGACCTCACTTACATTCAGTTTTGACTTTAAACAACTCAAACAGTTCTGTATACCTCTACAGTCCCTTTTCCAAAATAGAGGCATACATTAAATAGGGAGGTTTTTTCCTATTAGATAATATAACCTATGCAGAGAAAACCTGCCCAAAAGAATAATCCCAAGGAAAAAATATGAAGAGCAATCATAGCGTCTACCTAAATTTGCAATGTCTGTCAACTCTGGTTCGAACACTCTGACATGAGGTCCTAAGAAAGTTCTATTTTTGCACTGGACCAGTTACATAACCTGAATTGAATGGAATTTCTGTAAAGGAGAAAACTGCTTCAGTTCCAACAAACCCTTTTCATTTTTTCACACGACTGAGTTCTAGAAAGCAACTCTTCTTTTGGCCAATTAAAGTCTTCTGTCGATTTTAACATACGCTTTCATTCAGATGTTTTACCAAAATTTGTCAATAGCTGAGTATAGCCTGAGGAAATCCCACAAAATGAAACACTTGCACTGTTTCAGTAAAAAGCAATCCACCTCATATCCCCATGACATGGGGTCTTTCTGATCCCACTGGTGTGTTCTTTTCTTATCTCTGTGCACATGTGAGTGACTTAATGTGTTTTTTTAAGTTCACATAGGCATGTGCATCTTACGTGACCTTGCTTTATTACTGTGCTCTGAACTCTGTAGCATCAGTCAGTATTTATTAGATCAAACAGAGCGAATGCCAAGCTGTTTAATCCTTTTCATGTTTTTTTGCTATATCACAAAATACCATACATCTAAAACCCCATATCCTTACTCTGAGGAAAATTTTATTCACCATTGAAAAGTCTCTCACTGAATTAATATTTGTGTCCAATGTGGGTTCATAATAGAAGGAATTAAAAATAACTCTGTACACATTTCAGAATTTATCCTATTCTGTTAAAAGGGTGTTATCAGCATTTTTCCCAAGGCAATAAAAGTGCTTAGATATAACATTCACTAAATCCAAGCACTTAATATGGTTTGAAACTATTGTTTTGCCCATAACTATGCAGTCAGCAGGCATTCCCATTTGAGTTCAAAGGTCAGAAAAGATTTTCTTTTCCTACTTGCACATTATAAGAATATAACACAGGAAGAAAAAAATATTATCTATGAAAACAGTAGAACATTTTTAATGAATGCAGAAGTTAACTTCATCTGTAATAAATGAGAAACAAAAGCTCAAAGCAATGGAATGTACAAGTTGTAGCTCTATAAATGGGAAGAGAGAGAGAGATGGGGGAGAGGGGAGATCGGTAGCTTGCTTCTCTTCTTTCCATATCTTGTATTTAAAGAGATAATATATTTTTCAGGGAGTGGGAAGACTGATTAATTAATGGTTGAATCTCTGTACTTGTGCATAAAAAATCTTTATATTTCCAACTTATTCTACATAGGAATACATAATTTCTTCCCCCATTTCACTAAGATAGGAAGATAAAATGATCTCAGGATACAAATTCTAACAAAACATTAACTCTGGCAAAGAGATGGCTTATAGGTATAGAAGTGTGTAGGACTTCCTGACAGATTTTTCACCAGACATGAATAAAACTAAAAGTTTTTACTTAAAAGGACAACCCAGCAAGAATGATTTCTTTGGAAATGTCTGATGAGTCTAGATTTGCTCATTCCTATGTATTTATTAATTTATTTTTTTTAACAAGCATTTATGTGCAAGGTATTTGCTGAATGTCTGATATCATTGTGTGCTCTAAGGTCTGTTAATGCAGGAAGTACGCCTGTCTTGTTCACAGCTTGGCACCCGTCAAAATGCCAATGAAAAAATGATGCATAATTTGCCCAGCTGCTGCCCTCAAGGAACTTAAAAATTAATAACAGTGGTGGGGAAATCATAATGCCTAACTTAGAATCAGCTAAGTGCTAAATACAAAGGAAAAATAAATAATAAAAAGAATATAAATAATAAAAGGAAAAAAACAAAGCTATATGGTTGAAAGAAAAGCAACATCATACTTAGATTAGGAGACCCAGCACAACACTTCACAAAGAGTGGCAATAATTTACGATGTGAAGAATAACCATGATTTTGACAAAAAAATTAGGAAAAGGATGTCTTCAAACAGAGACAAGAAAATAAGCAAAAATTGTGAGGACTACCAAATTAAGATACCAGCAAGACATTTAAGTTGCAGATAAGAATCCTGCAAACCTGGAGCTGGGAGAGAGACTTAGATTCAGAGAATAATTTTAAAGGTAAAGCTGAACTGGAAAAAAAAAAAAAAAACCCAAAAAACTGGACCTAAATGAATTCAGCAAGAGAAACAGGGTGCTAATACATACATTTCAGGCCTCTTTTCACAATCATATTTCTATAGCATTTCTACTGAATAAGTGCATCGAGAATATATTACATTTCAGGCCTCTTTTCACAATCATATTTCTATAGTATTTCTACTGAATAAGTGCATTGAGAATCTATTACTTAAATTTGTTTTGGTAATTCTTTGGATTAAGATATTGGTAATGGTTTCCAACTGTCTACTACAAAATCTAAACTTATCAGTATGTATTTAGACCCTCTAATCACATGGTTCAAGAGCCAGACCCCCTGGATTTCCCATCGTGGCTCAGTGGTTAGCGAACCTGACTATCATCCATGAGGACACAGGTTCCAACCCTGGCCTCGCTCACTGGGTTAAGGATCTGGGATCCCACGTTGCTGTGGCTCTGGTGTAGGCCAGCGGCTACAGCTCTGATTCAACCCCTAGCCTGGGAACCTCCATCTGCCATCAGTGCAGCCCTAAAAGACAAAAAGACAAAAAAAAAAAAAAAAAAGAGCTGGACCCCTTCCCTTTCCCCATCCATCACACCAAAGTGGCTACAGCCCCTTTAACTTCAGTTCTCACCAGCTCAGATACAAGTACACCTACAGGCTATACCCACTTTCAGCTCACTCATTCCCACCTCCATATCTTTGTAGATGTGATTCACCCCACCCAGAATGTGCAGTAATCCTCTTTACCAACCGACATTTGAAACCTGGATGAAAAAGCACTTATCCACACTGAAGCTATCATGGCTAATCTTCCAGGTCCAACCCCAGTCCTATCATCCATAACAACGCACCCTCAACTGATTTCCATTTGTATGTATTTTAATGATGACTTGTTTTTGAGGTACGCTGTCTTTTAAATGCCCATTTGACAGTGGAGATGTTGTTCATACATTTGACAAACTCAATCAACCAGTTTACACTTCAAATACAGAAGAACTCAAAAGAAGGTTAAAGAAAAGTAAAATGGTTTTTCCTTCCCAAGGACACATCCAAGCTATTTATTTCATTTAGTACCTGATATAAGATATATGGATAGGTTGTGAAGAAAAATTTAGTCAAAATAAATGATTATGCATATATACTTGTATAGGCATATAAATTTTTAGTGCTACTGATGATTGACCCTTCTGAGAAAATGTGTATCAGTACAAAATCTGTTCCTTTTTCTGTATATAAATGTATATATATATAGATTTAAACAAATGTGCGCGTGCATACAGATAGTGAGAGCTGCATAAACGAAGATACTTACATCAGAGTAAATTCGAGTTCCAATTACACGAGCATAATGTGGATTAGCCTGCATACAGTTACGAGGACAGTAAACTCTGAAAAATACATACATATATTTATAAATATTAAGTAGCTATTCATTTCACTCTTTCTTAACAGTAAGACCACACACAAAAGTAAACTCAGCATTCTAACAGCTAACCATTTTTTAATGAAATATATTTGATGTACAGTATTATATAAGTTCTAAGTGTACAATGTAGAGATCCACAATTTTTAAAGGTTACACTCCATTTACAGTTGTTACAAAATATTGCTATATTCCATCTTTTACAATATATACTTGTAGCTTATTTTATACACAGTCGTTTTCATCTCTTTACCCCCATGCCTGAATCTCCCTTTCCCTCTCCTAACTGATAACGACTTGTTTGTTCTCTACATCTGTGAGCCTGTTCTTTTTGATACATTTGCTTGTATTTTTTTAGATTCCACATATAAGTGATATCCTACAGTATTTGTCTTTCTCTTGTTTGACTTATTTCACTTAGCATAATACCCTCCAAGTCCATGCATGTTGTTGTAAATGGCAAATTTTCATTCTTGTTTATACCTGAGCAGCATTTCAGTGTGTAAGTATGTATATATCTAAATATATACATATTTTTCCTTCTGAAATAGGTCAACTGTATAAACCAGGCAGACACAATTGCTTCTGTTAACTTTATCTTATTTCCTATTTTTAGCACAAATGTTTCTTTTCTCTTTCTTTTTCTTTCTTTCCTTCTTTCTCTCTCTCTCTTTTTTTTTTTTAAATTTAGCAAGGAAGCCTTCTAATTTGGAGACTGAAGGCAGAAAGAAGCATCAGGAAGTATCTATCTCTCAGTATCTGGGAACATAGTCCAATTATCAATGTTCAATCAGTCACATGGTATTTTTAAAAAGTCTACTCCCAAAGTTTAAGAAAATGTCAAGTGGTAAACCTTTAATTGACTGGCTCTTCTTTTTTTTTTTTTTTTTTTTTGGTCTTTTTGCCATTTCTTGGGCCGCTCTCTCGCGGCATATGGAGGTTCCCAGGCTAGGGGTCGAATCGGAGCTGTAGCCACCGGCCTACGCCAGAACCACAGCAACTCGGGATCCGAGCCGCGTCTGCAACCTACATCACAGCTCACGGCAACGCCGTATAGTTAACCCACTGAGCAAGGGCAGGGATCGAACCCGCAACCTCATGGTTCCTAGTCAGATTCGTTAACCACTGTGCCACGACAGGAACTCCTGACTGGCTCTTCTGAATTTACACACAATCACATGCTAAAAGGAAATCAAAGCTAAGCCTGGAAAAAACATAATTCTTTTGACACAGTAAATCAGTCTCAACAAAATGACTATATAAAAATCATGGTTTGATCAAAGCATCAATTATTTTCGAAAAAGTATTCTAAAAGAAAAAAAAACTCAGTTGCAACTACCTTTAACAATCGAAGCAGATCTTCCTCAAAACATTTTTTAAGAAATGGCTACATTTCATACTTAAATTTCTAGTTCCTAAATTTGCGTAACACTGTGCACTCTGGAGTGTATTGTATATACCTCATTTGGCATCTAAACCAGAGCCATTTAAATATAATAAATGATCTAAAGTTTTGTTAACTTTGAATGAAAGGGTTGATCTTTATAAAGTGTGCCTTCTGTTGGCTACAAAATTTTCTTTTTGTTTCTGAGAAGTGCTCACCCTATGGTGGTAAAACCACCTGCTCTGCCTTTAGGATTATGCTATGCAGGCTCTACCTTGACCATAGGTAGCCCCTGGTTTATGGAAGGCCAAGGTCAGTAGCTCTGAACTGAATTAGTTTCCGCCTAGGTAAATTCAGGTCAAAGGACTACAGGAGCGTTTTGCTTGTTTATATTCCAATTTCTGCTTTTAACACTTTGTCATATACCTGTGAGGATGTAAACAGTGATCTAGTAAACATTCCTTCAACTACCACTTGCTCTTAAGCTTTGAATAAAAACTGACACGTCTTAATAGTACCTGCTTTTACATCTTTTTTTTTTTTTTGTCTTTTTGCTATTTCTTGGGCCACTCCCACGGCATATGGAGGTTTCCAGGCTAGGGGTCGAAACGGAGCTGTAGCCACCGGCCTACGCCAGAGCCACAGCAACGCCGGATCCAAGCCGCGTCTGCAACCTACACCACAGCTCACGGCAACGCCGGATCGTTAACCCACTGAGCAAGGGCAGGGACCGAATCCGCAACCTCATGGTTCCTAGTCGGATTTGTTAACCACTGCGCCACAACGGGAACTCCTGCTTTTACATCTTGAGTAGTCAATAGATTTTATTTAATTATTTATTTTTATGGCTCCAAGTGTGTCATATGGAAGTTTCCAGGCTCAGGATCGAATGGGAGATGCCGCTGCTGCCAGCCTACGCCACAGCCAGATCCAAGCTGCGTCTGCAACCTACACCACAGCTCATGGCAATGCCAGATCCTTAACCCACTGAGCAACGCCAGGGATTGAACCCTCATCCTCAGAGATACTACTTGGGTTCATTTCCACTGAGCCATGACGGGAATTCTGCAATAGCTTTTAAAGATCTAATTGTTTATAGACATATGTACAGCAGGATAAAATTTTCAATAATAGACACTTTATTCCTACAAGGTTATGGTACTAAATAATAAAGGTAGTTTATTTGGTGCCGTTTTACCTGCTATGGAACCTCTCAAGGACATAATTGTGCAGGTAAATCTTGTTTTTTCATGCTTGCCTTCAATTAATTTCCTTTCGTTTATCTGCTCCTGGCATTTTTCTCTAGAATGGATTTATGCCTCAACTTCGTTAAGTGATGTGAAATTTTAAAACAGATGTACCAAACATACGGTTCCTGAAATGTTATAAACTGTCATGTAAATAATACAATTATGACCTAATTTACAAAACTATTAAAAATGTTATATGAGACATAAAAAAAAAAAAAAGGGAGTTCCCGTAGTGGCTCAGCGGTTAATGAACCCTACTGGCATCCATGAGGATGCAGGTTCGATCCCTGGCCTTGATCAGTAGGTTAAGGATCCGGCATTGCCATGAGCTGTGGAGTAGGTCACAGAAATGGCTTGGATCTTGCATTGCTGTGGCTGTGGTGTGGGCCGGTGGATACAGCTCCTACTGGACCCCTAGCCTGGGAAGCTCCATATGCCATGGGTGCAGTCTTAAAAAGACAAAAAAAAAAAAAATGTTAAATGAGAAAGACACACTTTGTACTACCAGTCTCCAAAATAAATCAGGAGAGTAGCTATCAGATGAGTTAAGGTCAAAATTATATGCAAATCAGGAGTTCCCGTCGTGGCACAGTGGTTAACGAATCCGACTAGGAACCATGAGGTTGCGGGTTCGATCCCTGCCCTTGCTCAGTGGGTTAACGATCCAGCGTTGCCGTGAGCTGTGGTGTAGGTCGCAGACACGCCTCAGATCCTGTGTCGCTGTGGCTCTGGCGTAGGCTGGCAGCTACAGCTCCAATTCAACCCCTAGCCTGGGAACCTCCATATGCCACGGGACCGGCCCAAGAAATGGCAAAAAGACCAAAAAAAAAAAATTATATGCAAATCATTACTTCCACTAATTTGTTATGTTAGTGATAGTAAAAATTAAAATTAAATTTTAAAAATTTATATCATTCCCTTTTGGGGGATATTTCCCTTCAAGCCAAGAAACAGAAAACTTATTAATTCTTTACTTGAATGACTTTGGGTAGGCAATAGTAGTGCTATAGATTGTTCTTTAGATATAAAATTATTATTTATCAAACATATACTAGAGGAAGGCTTTATGCTGGATGCTCCAGAGAGATTATCCTTACTATTTCCGTATCATAAACCTTGCCAGATGGCTGAAAACAGGGCCTAGTTTAATACTGGTATGTAGTAAGTATTTAATAAATATTTACAAGTGGATAATTTTAAAATTCTTGCTTTTTTCACCATATCACAATGATAAAATTTACCAGTTTCACCTAGCAGCATGTTTCTTATTCTCTTTATAAAAAAATACAAATAAAAGTATAACCCGTAAATATAGGGGTTTGATAAATCTGAAAAAAATTCTATAAAAATTTTAAAGATTATAAAACATGCCATGATTTTAATGAAATCTGTGATCCTTATAAGAACGTAATTTGTGAATCGCCAATTAAAAGGAGAGCGTACTTTTATAACAAATATATTTGGCATATAATTTATCTGTGATCAGATGGTAAAAATATATATAATGCATTTCAAAGAGCAGGTGATCCTCAGATTATCCTACGCACTGTGTAATCTGCTGATACCAATAAAAATACCTGCTGAAGAATTGAAAAATCTTCAAATCAGCATATACCAGTCAGCTGACCAAAAATATTACAACAGAATTCTCACAAGAGAGTTAGAGACATTTGGTTTTTAGAAGGAAACAGGTCAGCTATTCCTGCCTAAAGAACCTGATTGCTTATATCACCACATCTGTAACTGAGACACTCCCTACTGGGAGAAAATAAAGTCCTTACTCCTTATATCAATATCACTGACTTTTATTACTTTATGAACCACCAACCTCACTGCTGCAGTGAAACATGGCTTTGATTTTTCAAAGTGTAAATGAGGAAACTTCTCCCAAGTAAATAAACTTTCCCATGAAAACTGAGCTCCCTCAATCTCTATAACACTAGTTTACCAATGACATCTCAAAATCTCATTACTAGTTTTGGAATTAAAATGGGATTTTATTTTTATTTTATTTTATTTATTTATTTTTGCTTTTTAGGGTTGCACCTGTGGCATATGGAAGTCCCAAGGCTAGGGGCTGAATCGGAGCTACAGCTGCTGGCCTACACCACAGCCATAGAAACATGGGATCTGAGCTGTGTCTGCAACCTACACCACAGCTCAGGGCCACATTGGATCCCCAACCCATTGAGAGGGGCCAGGAATCAAACCTGCATCCTCATGGATACTAGTCAGATTCGTTTTTGCTGTGCCATGACAGGAGCACCCTAAAATGGAATTTCTTGGCATTCATGGAGGTAGTGTGGATAGGAGCAAGATGGGCAGAGACATACTCCACTCTTCCTATATGGCTATGGCATATGGCCATACTTCTAACTGCTTTCACAGGATCTCGCTCTCAACACATGAAGCCTTTTTCTATTATTTTATAGTAGATAATTTATGATATTTTAAGAGAGACCACAAAACAAAAATAAAAGGCAGCAAAAGAAGACAGATTTTTAACTCACCACAGTGAGATTTATCTAATTTAGGAACTAGATGACACTGCTTAAAAATGTCATTCCATTTTAGTTTCTGTTGTAAGACCTCGTTATAGACTGACTATCTGTGTCCTCAAAATTCTTATGTTGAAACCCCAATCCATGGATGGTATTAAGGTTAAATGAAGTCATAAGGGTGGGGCCCTGATCCCAGAAGAGAGGAAAGGATTCATCTCTCTCTCTCTCTCTATAGCCCTTGCTCTGGTTCTCCCCCTTCATTCTCTCCCTGACTTCCCAGCCATGTGAAGATACAGAGAAAAGTCAGCCACGGGCATTGACAGAGGCTTCAAGAAGGTTTCACAACCTAAATGTCTGTAGACAGAGGAGTAGATAAAGAAGATGTGGTACATAGACACAATGGAATATTACTCAGCCATTAAAAGGAAAGAAATAACAGCATTTGCGGCAACATGGGTGGACCTAGAAATTATGCTAAGTGAAGTCAGTCAGACAATGAGACACCAACATCAAATGCTATCACTTACATGTGGAATCTAAAAAAAGGACACAATGAACTTCTTTACAGAACAGATACTGACTCACAGACTTTGAAAAATTTATGGTTTCCAAATGAGACAGGTTGGAGGGTGGGGGGATGCACTGAGGATTTGAGATGGAAATGGCTGTAAAATGTGGTTGTGATGATTGTTTACACCTATAAATGTAATAAAAAAAGGGAAAATATTAAAAAGAAAAAAAAGAAGAAGAAGGTTTCAAAAGGAACCAATTCTGCCAACACACTGATCTTAGGCTTCTAGCCTCTGGAACTGGAGAAAATAAATTTCTGTCATTTACACCACCCAGTCTGGGGTGTTTTGTTACAGGAGCCCAAGCAGACTTAGACAGCACTTTTTATAAGGCATGTGAACATACAGAGTATATGTATGAGCTCTGCTTTTAAGGAACAGCAGAAAGTACTTGCTACTGTAATTTATTCTACTGCTGCCTATCTGCAGCACTATAGAAAATGCTAATTTTTTTTTTTTCAACTGAGAAAGTAGTACCTCCAGCCTCCCTATTCAGAAAGTTTCACTTCAGGAGCTCCCGTTGTGGCTCAGCGATAATGAACCCAACTAGTATCCATGAGGACATGGGTTCAATCCCAGTGGGTTAAGGATCCAGCATTACCCTGAGCTGTGGTATAGATCGCAGATGTGGGTGGGATCCTGTGTTGCCGTGGCTGTGGTGTAGGCCAGCAGTTGCAGTTCTGATTCCACCCCTAGCCTGGGAACTTCCATATGCTGCAAGTACAGCCCTAAAAAGACAAAAGAAAAAAGAAAAGAAAGTTCAATAAACTTGACACTCATAAGTGAAGGTAGTGACAAGAATTGTGTTAAGTCTACTGGTTTCGTAATCCAGAGGCACAGTTCAAGTGCAGACACCCCACAGCCTCTTTTGGGGAAGGCATCTTTGTGAATGATGCACTCCAGTCAGAGTCTAATCTTGGGGAAGGGGACTGCATAGCCCTGATGTGACCCGTCATAGAGCTGGGCAATGACCTGATTGTATAACTTACAAGGTGGCCAAGCCTCCTGAAGCTGTCAGAATGAACACATGATCCTTTCTTTTAAATGCTAAAACAATTTTTTTGGATAGATAAAAACAAACAAAAAGCACATTTTTTTGGAGAAAGTACACCAGGATGCCTGGAGTGCATGTAGTTTGTGATGATGCATTGCTCTCTGCCACTTATCAATTCAAGACCTTGAGTCCTAGACACACCACCATTTAAGGCAAAAATGGGTACCCAGGGTAAAAGCTCTTGGTTCATTGGTTAAAAAGGAGTGAGAAAATTTAGAAAACAGTACCTTGGGCAATGCGAAGCAGGCTTATGAAATGGACAGAGCTGTTCCACAGTTGTTTCACAGGTGACAGCCTGAACTGAAGAATTCAAACACAAAACAATAAGCAAATCCTTTGGAAATAGTAACATGCAACAGAGTGGTAAGAAAATAAGATGAAAAAAGTGCTAACCTGTTACTTTAGAGACTGTGAAGGAGTTAGCAGACTGATATTTGCTGAAGATAAAAACAAAAAAGTCAATCGTTTTCTTATATGTATCATCATCAACATAAACTCATATTTTTAGGTCTATGAATACGTGTTTCTTAAATATTCTTATTTAAGTATCTAGACATGTATTAGTATAATAATTCATCAACAATTTCATGCTAAACACATATTACCTTCAAGTATGAACAAAATCAATACCATTCTTGATATTAGAGAATGATCTCTTTTCATTATCAATCTCAAAAACTTACAGATAACGGCATAAAATAATACACACTTGTATATATGTATTTGTTTCCTAATAATTAAATTAAAATTCTCAATATACTCATTCCCTGTCACCACAGAACCAATTTAAACTTTCAAAATAGTCAACACAAGGCAGTATAAAAAGACTACTAAATAATAAGTGCCTTAAAGAAATGTGCCTTTTTCATTGTTCTGTTCAACCTAGAGTCTAGTAAAATTCGCCTACAACAAATAAATGAATTCTTCCTCTTTACATGTATTATTAAAAAGAAGGAATATAAGAACGGTATACCATTAAATATGAAAATTTTAATTGGATTATCTATACTCAGATTTTTATAAAATCATTTATTGCAAAAGGTAAGCCTTATTTGTTGGAGTTCCCATCATGGCGCAGCAGAAAAGAATTCAACTAGGAACCATGAGGTTGCAGGTTTGATCCCTGGCCTCGCTCAGTGGGTTAATGATCTGGTGTTTCTGTGAGCTGTGGTGTAGGTTGCAGACATGGCTCGGATCCTGTGCTGCTGTGGCTGTGGCGCTGTGGCATAGGCCAGCAGCTGTAGCTCTGATTTGACCCCTAGCCTGGGAACCTCCATATGCTGAGGGTGTGGCCCTAAAAAGCAAAAAAAAAAAAAAAAAAAAGGTAAGGCTTATTTGTTTTGGTACTGTAATATGACATCTCTACAATTTCAAAACAGTTTCTATAATAAACAATAAAAAACAAGTTAGGAGACAAAAGTAAATAACAGGATAAATGTTCTTTAATACAACATCCAGTGTTTGGCTTCCTAAAGCTAATAACTAATATTTATTATTTATTGAAGGTAGTTAATAAATATTTACTAAGTGAATAAATTGATCAATAAGTGTTTCTATAAAGTTTTTACTTAAGAGAGTAGTCACTAATAGCCGAAAACCAAATATCAAGCCTTTGAACAACACTTGGATGTCATTTCACTGATTTGTCAGGGATTTTTAAAATAAATCTTTTCTTATTATGAATTTCCTACTGTGGAGCGTCTGCAATTGCACAGTTACAAAGGAAGAAAAACTATGTCATATTTCCTAAGAAAAGGCATTCCATTATGGGGTTCAATAATGTTCATTATTTTACATAAGAGAAAGTGAAACTACAAAGATATTTCAAAAGTCTACATAGAGTATACAGGAAAACATGTTTTAGAAGAATATATTTAGTATGTTTAATATAACAAACATTTCAAAAGTTGGTCTCCTTTTTTCTGCTGGATCAAATTACATTTTAACGGACAAAAGAAAGATGACACATTACATATTTAGAGATTTTTCAAAATGCTCTTTTACCTAGTAATCTAATTTACCTCATTATCAAAATTACTGTTGCATGAAATATATAATTTGCCCTAAACAAGGCAAGAAGAACATGCAAATCAATTAGTCTTCTTGGGCATTTTCTATCATAGCTGAACAATATATTGCTTCACAATGGGAAAAATTATAAATTTGCACATTCTTCATGAAACTAGAAAATTTAATTTCAGCACAATCTTTATAAGCAAAACGGTCCAACTCTGAATTTAAATACTTTTCTATCTTTTTGCCCATGCAAATTATGTAGTTAAAAAGTGCCTTGAAAATTACCTTCTCTTTTTAGAAATTAAATTCTTTCATGCTTTGTCCTAAAAGAATGTAACTCCCTGTTACAACTTAAAATCTCTGATTCAAAAGATTATTTGGGTACTTACCCAATGGTTTGAATCCCATTTCTATTGGATTTGATGAAATAATGTTTTCTTCCTTGTCTAGTGATATCCACCCAACCGCCATCATTGTCTATTATACCATAATGAATTGCAGCTCTACAGATGCTGGATTGCTTGAAGAAAAAGAGAAAAGGATGTTACAATAAGAAGAGTTCCACACAGGACACAACCCATTCCTATTAATATGACTTTAAATTAAACAAACATTTCTAAGCAAAATATCTGTACCTATAAACATTGTTATTTTTCACATTAAAAAAGTAAAATATTATATGAAAGGATTCTATCCTTAAATAATTACATTGATAATACTAACCATTTCATAATGTACACTGCCAATAACTTTAGCTTTACTATCCAAACAGCCAGCAGGGCATTCATATCTAAATGAAAGGAACAGGAGAAAAACTTTAGCTTCTCTGGATGTCAGTATGAAATGAGGATATTAATTTTGAGGATCATCATAAATATTACCTGTTGCAGGTTGTTCCTTTGCACTGATCTCTTAATCTTACTTCGCAAGAAACAATTTGAGCTAAAATTTAAAAAAATAACAATAATAATTTAGAGGATGCAACAGCTGTTCTAATTAATACTCTATAGAGTCCAATGCCAAACTTTTGCCATTCTAAAAATGCTCAAATTAAAAAAAATACAGCAGAAACGAATCCACCTAGGAACCATGAGGTCCCGGGTTCAATCCCTGCCCTTGCTCAGTGGGTAAAGGCTCTGGCGTTGCCGTGAGCTGTGATGCAGGTTGCAGATGAGGCTCGGATCTAGCATTGCTGTGGCTGTGGTATAGGCCTGCAGCTACAGCTCCAATTTGACCCCTAGCCTGAGAACCTCCATGTGCCTTGGGTGCAGCCCTGAAAAGACAAAAGACAAAAATAAAAAAAGTTAAAAAAAATATATAGCTGAATATGCCAGCCATGTAAACTTTAAGGTTTCTGTAAATAATGCAGAGGTCTTACACATTTGCTGCGTGCTTATGACTTCGTTTCTGTCACTATCATCTGCTCTTGTCCGGATGTGGGTGTTATGGACTTGTGACTGTTGTCGTTCAATTTCATTTGTTTCTTCTTCTCGAGGAGGGTAATAGCTATCTGAGCCTTCTGTTAGAAAGAATGGATTTAAGAAATATGGATCCATTTTAAATGTGCACAGATTGTCCATAACAATGTACCTTTATAAGCCTGTTTAACACTAAAAAATCGGTACTGGATATTGACACAAGTTTTGGCTTAAAGTGGTGATTTTAACAGACTTCACTAAAGTACATAAAGCGGAGTTCCCGTCGTGGCACAGTGGTTAACGAATCCGACTAGGAAACATGAGGTTGCAGGTTCAGTCCCTGCCCTTGCTCAGTGGGTTAACGATCCGGCGTTGCCGTGAGCTGTGGTGTAGGTTGCAGACGCGGCTCAGATCCTGCGTTGCTGTGGCTCTGGCGTAGGCCGGTGGCTACAGCTCTGATTCAACCCCTAGCCTGGGAACCTCCATATGCCGTGAGAACGGCCCAAGAAATAGCAAAAAAGACAAAAAATAAATAAATAAATACATAAAAAAGTACATAAAGCACATGCACAAACCTTTGAGCCCTTGATTCATCCATGCCACCCTTTGGCTAAGTCAATTCTACTCTTAAATTTTAAAGCGACATCAATGACATCAATGATTGACTTTCTTAATGACACTATGACATCTACACAGTGATCTAATGAAGTCAGGGCTTAGTGAATTTGAATTTGTTTTCGCAACTGAAATCATATTTTCAGGAGGATCACACTTAAAATTTTCAAAAGGGTCACATTTAAAATTCTCCTGAAAAAAATTTCTGCCTCAGGACAAACATGCCCTTGTTATTTACAATATCAGTTTCTGTGGAAAAGTTTCTATTGTAGAAGAAAATTCAATGGGCAGAAATTTAAACTTAACAATGGAAAATATGCAAACATTGAATTTAATATTTTTTCCAGGTGGCCTTATATCAAGGCTTTGACAGGGGCACATTATGGAAAGGTGCTCATTTTCATGTACATCCAAGAACTCAGAATCCAGAAAAAGGAAGCATGAATTTGGAGGAAAATTAGCTTTAGTAAAATACTGTGGTCCCTGATGATGGAGCAAGTAGAGTTGGAAGTTTTGGGGGTAGAGTGGATGGAAAACAGATTCTCACACAATGGAAAATGCTATCAGGAGTTAGAAATGGCTAACATATAACATATAACATATAACATATAACATATAACAAGATAGCATATAACAAGAGTGAAATACACAGTTACCTCTTGTCTACTTATTACAGCTAATGAGAATATAATCATTAAAAAAAGACATTCTTTATGAGTATTGGAAAGTGGATGCATTTACTTATATTTTCTAATACACTTAGTCTGCATTAATCTTCATTTAGTTATCATTTTAAAAAAAGTAATACAAGGAAGGAACAATATTCATTGGATGCCCAAGAAGAGCATGGCTTTCACAAAGCTTTATCATGTAAGTTTTATCTCCATATGCTATAAACAGGACATCATATTTACTTTTGAGGATATTAAACGCATTCAAGAAATACTTTTCGCCACCGTTTTATAAGACTATTATAATTTTTTCTTGTTATTTTGGCATGAGAAATTTTATACTCTGTAGTAAGAAGGAGAGAATTAGTATAGTTCATTGGGCTTCACTCAGTAAGAGTCCTGGATAGGTATTTAGGCAAAAATTTTTAAGGTGCTAAAAATAAATTGTTACACTGCTAAATTCTTCAAAAACAATGAAACTTATGGAACTAATCCTAGTCAACACTATATGAAGATGGCTTTTAAGGATATTAATGTATTTGTCACTCTGGGATAATTTCAAAGCAGAATTAAGTGGTTATCTGGAATAATCATGAAACTTTAAATACATATTGGTATAATAGACTTATTGATCTTATAAATATATTTTTAAATATTTTAAATGGCTTCTTCAAAATATTTGAAATAGAGTTCTGGAAACTTTTTTCATGCAATAATAAAATGTGCTTTTGGCTTTTGAGACACAAATTAATGCAGAAGTAGGATTGAAACATAAATCAAATTGAATATTATAACACAATAGCACTTACCTTTATAGCACAGATTTTCTCTACAGCCTCCTCCAAAACTAGGTGGGCAAGCAGAACAGGGCCGGCCATGCTTGTAGGGGGCATGGCCCCACCAGTTTCCCCTTAAAAAAAAATCCACTCTTAAGAAGCAGTCTATTTTTAGTTTTTGCTTTTTTTTTTTTTCCTCTTTATGGCTGCACCCATGACATATGGAAGTTCCCAGGCCAGGGATCGAATCTGAGCTGCAGCTGTGGCAACGCTGGATTTTCAACCCACTGCACCAGACCTGGGATCAAACCCACACCTCTGCAAGTTGCTGCAGTCTGATTCTTAACCCCCTGTGCCACAGTGGGAACTCCCTGTTTTTAGTTTTTTGAGAACCCTCCATTCTGTTTCCCACAGTGGCTTCATCAGTCTACATTCCCAACAATGGTGTACAAGGGTTCCCTTTTTCCAAATCCTCACCAACATTTGTTAGTTATGTTCTTTTTGACGATAACCAGTTTAACAGGTGTGAGGTGATATCTCATTATTTAACAGACTGCTACGCTATTCTTTTTTTTTGTCTTTTTTTTTTTTTTTTTTTTTTTGTCTTTTTAGGCCTGCACCCACAGCTTATGGATGCTCCTAGGCTAGGGGTTAAATCGGAGCTGTAGCTGCTAGCCTACACCACAGCCATAGCAAAGCCAGTTTCGAGCTACATCTGCGACCTACACCACAGCTCATGGCAACACCAGATCCTTAACCCAGTGAGAGAGGCCAGGGATCGAACCTGCATCCTCATGGATACTAGTTGGATTCGTTTCCACTGAGCCACGGTAGGTACCCCATTCTTTGGAAAATACTCTAAATAATGTATTATGTACATTGTTTAAAATTACAAAACGAAACTTTTGCAAATCACTTAACCTCCGCTATGGGATATTCTCTTTATTCATTTGTTCTAATAAAAAAGACTTTAGACTTAGACTTGACCCTGAGTTCAGGTGTATAATATTTTCAGTGTAATTACTTGAAGGGTGTTCATACCGGTGAAAATACATTTCTCAGTCTATAGAGTCTCATCTCTAATAAATCCAAATTATAAATGTTATAATACTATAATACTGCAATAAATAGAACAGAAGGCCTAACAATGTGATCCCTGTCTTTACAAAGATTATAATTTCAATTTTCATGATACTTTTAAGCATTGATTTTATGATTCAGGCAACCATATACTGTTACCATAGTACGTAAACTGAGTTAAAACAAGGCACTTTATTCAATAATACACACTGAAAATAGGAAAAAATCAGGACTATAAAGTTATTTTTTATGTTGTTAAAACATTTACATATGAAAGCAGTGTTTTGTCTACTCACTTTGGGGAATAATTGCACACCAAGTAGACAGCTTTGGGCCATATCTGACCCCAGATGTTCATGTTGTGGCACAAATTAATGGCACAGCCTATTCTGCTACTTGTTGCCCACACCACCTACATTAGAAAAAAAGAAAGGCTCAGAAAAAAATAGGCTGAGATGAAGTAAGACAACAACATATCTGAGAAAAGAAATCTATAAAAGTGAATTCTGAGAAACAACACATCATTCAAAATGAAAGAAAGCAATTGCAAAAAGGATATTTTTCGTAAGACTTTGGCAAGTATTTAATTTTTTTTCTTTTATTTCCCTAATACATTATTTTTTTTTTCTACGGTACAGCATGGTGACCCAGTTACACATACATGTGTACATTCTTTTTTCTCACATTATCATGCTCCATCAGAAGTGACTAGACATAGTTCCCAGTGCTATACAGCAGGCTCTCAATTGCTAAGCCATTCCAAAGGCAATAATCTGCATCTATTAACCCCAAGCTCCCCATTCATCCCACTCACTCCCCCTCCCCCTTGGCCACGAGTCTATTCTCCAAATTTAAATTAAAAAAGAGATCTACAGGTAAATAACTCTATCTGGATATAAAACAAAAACATTTTATTACTAAGCAATTCAACCGTTATATCCTCACAAACCTAAATGTCATATTAATTTTTCTGTGCAGAAGCTTATCTAACAAAGGAACAGAATTTCTCATCTTAAAACAGAAAGTACTGAGCAAAAGTTCAAGTGTTCAAATTTTTTATACAATGTGACATTTTCACTGTGCTGCTGGCTGTGAGGGAGTTCAATGCCAACCTTAATCTTGGCCCATGGAAAGGTATACAGAACCATTTCTTTGTTCTATATTCATTAATAATCAGTTCTAGGCATTCTAGAAAGTGAGGTCTGTGGTGAAGTTTGTCTAGTCAGGTATGCCATTAGTTGTACGAATTTGAAGTTTAGAACATATCCAAGGTGAACAGTGAATATAAAAAGATATACGCTGCAATGATGCACACATGTAAATCCTGAAGGCCATGGTAAATAAAACCAGTTTTCATTCTTTGGGGAAAAAAAATAATGCCATCTGACCTAGAAGATGGTAAATTTGTCCCCATCTGCATTTACCGGAGCCATATTAAAAATGTTTCATATGTAAAATCATTGAAATAAAATATTTTTAAGGAAATGTCTGGGCTTTTTTCTGATAATTATTTTTATCTTCTATGAACATGTGTAAGCCTACTCTTCATAAATCATGACATACATTTTTTAATTGACATGTAGTTGATTTAAAATGTTGTGTTAGGTTCAAGTGTACAGCAAAGTGATTCAGTTACACACACACACACATATTTTTTTTCAGATTCTTTTCATTTATAGGTTACTGAAAGATATTGAGTATAGTTCCCTGTGCTATACAGTAGGTCCTTGTTTGGTTATCTATTTTATATGTAGTCATATATATATATTAAACCCAAACTCCTAATTTACTCTTCCCCCCTTTTCCCTTTGGTAACCATAAGTTTGTTTTCTATGTTTGTGAGTCTATTTCTGTTTTATAAAATTCATTTGCATCATTTTTTTTAAGATTCTACATATGAGAAATAACATGATACTTGTTCTGTATGTTTTTAATAACCACACTAAAAAAATGCAAGACAAACAAATGTTCAGTACCTTAAGTTCACATGCATACACACATACCCCCACACACACTGTTAGCTTAAAGGAACCCAACTTAAAAGAATGAAGTATAATATATCCCAAACCTACCTGTGTATAATGAGTACATACAGGACCAGAACATCTGAATGGACAATATGGGTTGCATTCATGTTCATAGGGGTAGCTGAAGTCTTTTACTTCATCATACCAGGCTTGTACATGAAATGTTGGGGGCCTATATCTATTTAAAAGGAAATAACACAAAAAGCAAATTGAGTTGGAGAAAACATAGAACCAAATATTGCAGAAATGACTGATAACGTTTAGTACAGAGGTATTTTGTGTGTAATATTAAATACTTTTGCATATTACATCACTATCGTGTCAATGATTTAAAACAAAAATAAGTTTAGGAGTTCCTGTTGTGGCTCAGGGGTAATGAACCTAACTACTAACCATGAGGATGTAGGTTCAATCCTTGACCTCGCTCAGTGCATTAAGGATCCAGCATTGCCCTGAGCTGTGGTGTAGGTCGCAGATGCTGCTTGGATCTGGCACTGCTGTGGCTGAGGCATAGGCTGGCAGCTGTAGCTCCAATTCAACCCCTGGCCTGGGAATTTCCTTATGCTGTGGGTGCAGTCCTAAAAAGAAAAAAAAAGAAAAAAAAAACAGAAGAAACTAAACAAAGCACAAATAAGTTTAAAATACTATTGACCATTCTGGAATGATGTTTACTTATTTATTTTTTTATTTATCTCAGTTTCCTTTAAGGCACTAATCCTTTGAAAACTGATAATGAGGAATTAGTAAGTATTTCATTGCAAGCACTTATTTTTAGAAACAGAAAGTAGTGTTTTAAGCTACCTTCCCCAATGTGCTCCCAAATTCTGTCCAATTGATGGAAGCAAGCTTGCCGGTCCATGTTCCCACAAACAGGTTTCAGCCCAGGATTCTGCAGATCTTTCCAGTTCTACATCCCATGTCTACAATTTGAAGCAAAAAACAAAATACAGACACAAACAGTTAATGTATAGGTAGAGTTTGGACCTTTCTTTAGGATACAGTCTTACTCCATTCTTTTGGTTTCCCCCTTCTTAATTCTGTGCAAAGTCAGAGTCTTAGTCTGTGTTCTCTCCATATCTCAGATTTTTGCACTAGTCTCCAGATTAATCTCCTCGCATCCATCTCTCATTCCTCCCATCTACTCTATAAGTGTTTAGAATTGCCTAAGTGGACAAAACCATGCTTAAGTGATTTATCTGTCTAAATTCATCCTTCAGATTTCCCCTTTACATAAAGTTCGTTATCCTTGGTCCCACTGTTCCCTGTAATAAAATATGCTAGTCCTTGCTCTTTCTGGCATTCTTTCCTCTGCCTAAAACATCCTTCTCGCAATTATTCGTCAGACAGATCCTTACTCTTTTTCACAATCCAACTTTACATATTCGTGACACATTTTCCATTCTTTTAGATGTAAGCTATTCCCTCGTTTGGGCTCTTGAAGCTTTTTGTTAGCAAACAAATTACACTGCTGTGTTAGTATTTGTCTCCATGTCTCTTTCATGGGACTCTGAGTTGCTTGGAGGCAGTTATTTAACTCATGCTGATATCTCCAGCCTATGGCCTATGCCTGCCAAGTGGACAAGGTGGTTAATAAATGTTTGCTGAATACATGAATGATGAAAGAATCTGAATCTTAAACAATATAAATGCATTTTTGTATATAAAATCCAATGAGAATGGTGAATTCAGACTTTTAAAATAATTCATCAAGACATATTTAAAATTACAGAATTATTACTGAAATAACTTCATATGTCCTGGGTTTAATATTCAGTTTGTTATTGTGAAAATCAGGCAGTATACTAAGCGTGGTGGTGAAGACAGAGTTGGGTAGAACCGGGTGCAATCCTGGCACAATTACAGGACTCAGGGTATGATAAGAGGATAGAAAAATAGTCCTAGAACTAGAAAATGAGGACACAACCTAAGGTGATAGCAATGAGACTGAAGGAAAGCAGACACTATTTCTAATAATGTTTAGGAATTTAAATTCCTAGAAGGTGATGGATGATTGAATGTAGGCAGTGGGAGGAGGTGAAGACAGATGAGGTTACCAAACTGTGAGAAAGAAAATACAGAAAGAGAAACAGATTGTTGTAATAGAAGCATATGTATATCCATGCATATTTCAAGGGTGATGTGTGAAGTGTCTGTGATGCATACCATAGACATGTCAAGTGGAGAGTGGAGATACATGCCTGGGGTTCTGGGGAGAGAAATATGCTTTGAAGATACGCATTTTGAAGTAATTTACCCAAGAGGAATCTCTACAGGAAGATAATGCAGAATGAGAAGAGAAATGAACAGAAAATTCTGGGGTTATCCAAACTGAGCTGGTAAAATACACTAAGGAAAACAAAATCAGAAAGGCTAAGGGAAAACTGAAAGAGGATTAAATTATAGAGGTGACAGGACAAGAGATTCCATAACAAGGTCAAATGCTACAGAGAGGTCGAGGAAGATGAGGTCTGCTAGGTACTAACTCATTATTAAGAGCAGTTTCAGGAGTTCCCTTCAGGGCACAGTGGTTAATGAATCCGACTAGGAACCATGAGGTTGCGGGTTCGATCCCTAGCCTCGCTCAGTGGGTTAAGGATCCGGTGTTGCCATGAGCTGTGGTGTAGGCCAGCAGCCACAGCTCCAATTTGACCCCTAGCCTGGGAACTTCCATATGCCGAGGGTGTGGCCCTGGAAAAGACAAAAATAAATAAATAAATAAAAAGAGCAGTTCAGATCCATGCCAGGTAGAAAACCACAACACAGAGGGTTAATAAGTGACTAGAAAGAGAAAGCAAGTGTGAGGTACTTTGTTAATACTTTAGAAGGGAAGAAGCCAGATGGGCAGAAGCCTTAAAAGATTGGATGCCAGCCTCCAGGGAGAATTTTACTTGCTTTGATTTTTAAAGGATGGAAGAAACCTAACCATGATGATGGGCCTCAAGGACAAGACACTGGAAAGAAACACACACACACAAAAAGAGGGATATGTGGGGTAGGGTGATTTTTTTCATGCTTCATGTAATCTTTTTATAATGACCATTCCTCCTCATCGTGTATCTAAAATACATAAAACCACGGTTTTAAAGTCAAAAGAAAGCAAAATGTATACAAATGCAGAAAAAGTATATTTTTATTAAAATGCATCTTTATTATCTAGGAAAAACACAAAGCATTATTAGCCAGGCCGCTAAAAACTAACAGCAGCAGAAGTAGTTGTTTTTTGTTGTTGTTTTTTTTTGTCTTTTTGCTTTTTAGGGCCGCACCCACAGCATATGGAGGTTCCCAGGCTAGGGCTGGAATCAGAGCTGTCGCTGCTGGCCTTTGCCACAGCCACAGCAACATGGGATCCGAGCCATGTCTTTGACCTACACCACAGCTCATGGCAACACCAGATCCTCAACCCACTGGGCAGAGCCAGGGATCAAACCCACGTCTTCATGGATATTACTCAGGTTCCTTAATCAGTGAGCCACAACGGTAACTCCCTAGTTTTCACAAAAACTTGAATTTTACTTTGAATTAATATCAGATGTTCAAGATGACTGGTTTTGCGACATGGACATCAGAAATGTATGCTCCACATAAGTATTTATCAGGTAAGCACTTCATTTGCCAAATATAAACATACTCTTAATTAAATCCATTACTTAAATCAGACCTAATTTTATAATTACATATTATATAATTATGCAAAGGCATATTTTAGGTTGCTGTCATTATTTTCCCAAAGGTAAGAAACAAAGAATCTGGCTAAAATCCCAGAAAACGAGCAAGATATTTCACTCCTTTTGTATCCAGAAGGTTGGAGAGATGGTTATCTCTCAAAAGCATGCACGGTACCAGGTAGAGTTCCCTGGAATACGAGTTGTCTTTAAGAGACAAATTTTTGTCTTCAATTTTGTAAACCAGGTTTTTGCATAACAGTCATAAGCACAGCGAAACTATACTTATTCTTAGATCTCTAAACCAGCAACATAGCAACCTCATATTCAAAGAGCAGCCAGGAACCAGAGGATAAACACAAACATTCCTAGATGGGCAAAAGCAAACAGCCTCCAGCACCACTGGGAGGGTTTTAAAACACTCTTCCCACAAAGGGTGGCACTGAAGTCCCTCCCCTCCCCTCTAATTTGAGCTCAACAGGGACCCCCTCCTAATAAAGAGAATGGCACTGAGACTTCCCAGGCCAGGTTATCTGATTCTTTCTCTTTCAAGGCACACATCTTAACAGACCAACAAATTAGGAGTTCAGCTACCCTGAAGAGGTAGCTGGAAAAATATTATGGAGAGGAGTTCCCGTCGTGGCGCAGTGGTTAACGAACCCGACTAGGAACCATGAGGTTGCGGGTTCGGTCCCTGCCCTTGCTCAGTGGGTTAACGATCCGGCGTTGCCGTGAGCTGTGGTGTAGGTTGCAGACGCGGCTCGGATCCCGCGTTGCTGTGGCTCTGGAGTAGGCCGGTGGCTACAGCTCCAATTCAACCCCTAGCCTGGGAACCTCCATATGCCGCGGGAGCGGCCCAGGAAATAGCAACAACAACAACAACAACAAAGACAAAAGACAAAAAAAAAAAATATTATGGAGAGACCACACAGAGACAAAGAGAGATGCAGGAGGAGTTTCCATTGTTTGAGTTTTCTTAGCCCATTCATGAGACCTGTGAGTTTGCATGTCCAGGTCACTGTAAACAAGTGAGAGACCAGAGCAAGAAGCATCCAACTAAGCAAGTTCTTAAGGCCCTAATTCAAGGTCAGTTTACTCTTGTTTCATACACAATTCTACAATCTGAGAAGTCATTTTTGCCTATGAAACTGAAGATAGATCGATCCTTTTCAAAGAAGATATACGATCATTTCCAAATTCACAAACATGCTGTATTTCCAAATGCTTTAGGCTATTTTATCTCTAAAACATATCAGTTGAAATAAAAGATGACTCAGGTCCTTTTGAGGACTAAAATTCAATTACTGAGTATAACTATGGATAAGCTGTTCCTATAGCATGACTTGTTTTCTTTTTAATCCATTAAAATTGAGAGTGGGAGCATATCAAATGAACTATGATAATACTAAAATAGGGATATATATTGTATTAATATAAGAACTGAGGCAAAGGGCATGCAACTAAAATTTGTTATCAATATTTAATAAATATTAGTGACAATTCAAAAATTATTTGAAAATATAATCAAACATTGATATTTAGGTCAAGTTAAATAATGCAAATCTAGAACATTCTTGAAAAGAAAATTACTGAAACTATAGCTGTCCTGGAAGAAATGCTATCATAATATGACAACAGCATGGGATGTGTATTTTTATGCTACAACATAATATTTCAGGCTTTAAGACTGGCAATAATTCATACCCATCCCATTTAAATGCAGGTTACTCGCTATACATTTCTATTTAAATTCAGGATTGTAAATTAAATCAAGATGGCCTAACCAGCTTCATTTTTTCTCTTGAACTATTCACCCAAACTAATTTTAAAGCTAAGCCACACTTAAAATTACCATTTCTTTATAGAATGGGTACTTGAGGTGTGCAGAAATAAAAACCACTTTATTTTCCAACTACATGAGTAAGCTATTCCTTCTGAGAACATAGTAAAGTCTTCAAATGAAGTTTTACTACTAAAAGAAATACTTAGAATACTATTAACATACTTCGTCTCCAGTAATATTTTTTAATCAGTTCAACATACCGGCTCTATCATTTCCGGTGTGTGTGTGTATATAAGAAACCTTAAACCTTGACAAAGGACTTTCAAAAGTAAGCCTAGAAATATATAGTAATTTTAATACTAAAATACTGTACTTGTAAAAAAATCAAAAATTATGTAGCTATTTAGACATGTACAGAAAACTCAGCTAAATGCTGTCCTTTGTGAAATAGGTGAGCATATACAATCATATTCCTACCAGAACACCTGTTATCCTAGTCTAAAAACAACAATAACAGCTGCAATTAATTTAGAAATATAATTTTTAATAGAGTTAGTATTGCTAGCTTACCAGAGGTTCATATCATTATTATACATTAGGCAAAAAACAGTCAACAGTAATGTGACTCTTCCTCCTTTGATACTGAGAATAGTTTATTTCTTTAAAAAGATCAAGTACTTTCAAATATATTTTCTTTTCTTTTTTTTTTTTTTTTTTTGCTTTTTAGGGCTGCATCTGTGGCATCTGGAAGTTCTCAGGCTAGGGGTCGAACTGGAGCTTCATCTGGTGGCCTACACCACAGTTCATGGCAACACTGGATCCTTAACCCACTGAGCTGGACCAGGGATCAAACCCGCATCCTCACGGATACTAGTCCGGCTCGTTACCACTGAGCTACTATGGGAACTCCCAGTAGATCGTTTTATATAGTTAGATTCACCAACGAAAAGTTCATTCACTTATAAATGAGTAAGTAAAGAAGTTTTAACAGGAAACTGACCAGCAAGGTTTGACAGCTTTAAATGCACACAGAAATAATCTACTGATAGGAAACTCTCACATAATTTAATAATTGTTAAATATCATTCTAAGCAGGGAGCAAAAGGATTGAGAGATATTCTACCATTCTAGAAAACCCCACCTAAGGGGTTAAAGCTACAATGCTGAGAAAAACATCTTTCAATAGTTAAGACAAACTTTTTTCCCCAAAAAATAAAATGGTAATATTATTATCTAACTATTCAAAAGAGTGTCTAAATAATCTAGAAATAATGCTTTAATTGGCCACATTTTCTTTTGCAAAATCAATACCACTTCAATGGATTTCCAAGCTAAGTGCAAAAAATAATTGGTCTTTGACTATCATACTATTAGGTATCTTAATTAAATGACAATTAAACATCAGCCCATGACACAATTTGCAATTTAATATGGACTTTTAAAACGTGCATTGCTTTTTGGCAATGTAATAACCCCATGAAAGCATAGTGGTATTGAAAATAGTTACACTGAAAATCTACATCTATGGTGGAAGCCCTGGTCTTACCTTCCTGCTGAAAAATATAAATAATAATGAAATCATTTTTTAAAGACATACTAGTATTTGCAATAAATTCTGAAAATGCATTCCGCAAATATATTTCTTTTGAACAATGCACATCTGCGTACAGAAAGCCACCCTTGCATTTCTAAGCCCACCTTGATTCTGAGCAGTCACTGACGGTCAGAAGTAATGATATCTAGCTTTCAAAATGTTGAAACTACATTGGAGTATTAAAAATACTCTTTCCCTGGCGCTATGTCTTCTAGACACACGCAAGTGAGGTCATTGGCGATGACCTTTCCCTTTTTTATACAACAGATAAAACTAAGCTTACACTTGTTCCAATTACTCAAACTATCGTTAATTAAAGTACTTAATACACCCCGGAACACTCTTCTCTCCTATTTAAACTGTGTATTTTCAAATTTATCTCTTTGGTTATGTCAAGTTTGGCTTCTGTTTCCTTGTCTGTGACATTCATAAGCTAGAGTAAGTCTCTTTGATTTCTTTTAGCTTTTGAATCCTATTATTCTGTACTTATACTCTCTTCTAGAGCATTCCATATTGCATGTAGAAGCCCGTAGAAATTTACAAATATTGCTGATGACAATTAAAGGTATTTCTTAACTAAGAAGCAAAAGTTGTTTTGTGATTTCTTTCAAGACTGTAAAGCCAAAAAAGTTTCAAATCCTCTAATTATGAGTCTAGAGAAGAAATGATTCTGAATCATTTTTAGCAGAGAAAGTTTTAATATTGTCCAAAACAAATAAACACAACAGAAAACCTCCAGTAAAACATCCCAGTAAAACTTCAGCATAACTGAATAAGACTAGAAAATATTCTCATTAAAAAGTGAAAACTAGCTATCTCTTCAGCTTAGTCTTGAAAACCCAATGGTAAAATCTTTGAAATGAGGCTTTTATCTTGGAAATCTTTGAAACAGACTTCCACAAGTAATTTTTCTATACAGCTAAAAGGAACCCCAGGATTTTTAGTCAGCTCATGAATGTGGAAGCAGCTGAAGAAAATCAAAGACATGTCTTTCTAAACATCACCTTTAAAAGATAATTCTTGCCCTTCCATACCTTCTGGAAAAACAGGTTTGTAAATATCCATCATATGTCAAAACAAAATCCCTCCCAAATCACTGTTGTGTTTTCCCATTTAAATCAGGAAGTACAACCCAAAAATTTGATGGAATAAGCTATCAGTGTGAGCTCTCAATAGCAATAACTTGACCTCCAGGAAAGAATTTGTGTTTCTATGGAAGCAACACAATTGACAGTTCACAAGACTTCATAACCAAATTCCAAATATGTTGCCTCATTGTAAAATCTTAGCCACCTTCTTTTCTCCCCGTTGGTGGTGGTATCAGAACTAAATACAGACATCAATGCAATTAATCAATCAGTCAGTCAGTCTACGCTAAAAGAATGTATGAGGTTTTTGTGACAAAGCCATCTGTTACACAAAGCACTACGGAAAACACTAGTAGTACATTCCTTACAACTCGGAAATTACCTCAGGTGTTTAATTTCTGTGCTTCAGCTGCTTCGAAAAGACTTTGTAGTTACAGGGAAAATGCACAAGGCTCAGATTTCAAAGAGAACACCTGTGTTTCTTGATACAGAGGCTTTGCCAGGTACTGAGAAAGTGGCATTACCTCAGGGCAATGCACATATTCGGGTCTCCTGGAAATTACAGACATGTGAGGCAGATGTGTAGTGTTTTACTTAAAATCTACTTCAAAAGAAAGCCTTAAAAGTCTTTAAAAAGAAGCAACTTCATAATTTAGGGAACTGGCTCTTCATTTTATTAAAATTAAAATAATTTTTGGAGTGGAAATTCAATGTGTGGATAAACTCATAAGATAACCCACTGTTTGGATATTATACAGATAGACTGAATGCATGATGTAGGGCAAACTGTCCTTGTGAGGCAGCTGAGCCATGAATTCAACAAAATCCTTACATTTCTACAGAGTGTCTGTAGAATGATTCATACCTCATCTCCCTGCCAAGTCTGGCCATAACTTACCTGCCTCACTTACAGCCCACCCCTCCTCAACATGGGCCTCTACTGCTGACTCTCTGGAACATTAAAGAGCAGGTAAATCACAAGGAGATCCTGTTAAAATGCAGATTCTGACTTGGTAGGTCAGGAAAGAAATCAAAGCTATGACATTTCTAACACTTGGTGCCAGAACCATACACTGAATAATCACACCTTAAGATGTTCATCTTCCTTGGCCATTGAATCCATCAGAAATTTTCCCCTACAGGACTTTTCTCTTTCCTCCCCTCCTTCGTGACTCAAATGTTATCCTTTTACCAAGGTCCTGTTCACATGCTCTCTCCTCTTGGAAGTCATTCCAACCACAAAACATACTCCATTTATCTCACCCTGCTCTGAACTTTCTTAAACACATAATTTACCAATTACTCTATGTTCTCCTAGATCTTCTTCTGCTGCTTTGGGTCTTCTCAAACTGGAATTTTAAATCAAAAACTGTTGCCGCATATCTTTTCTGTGTTTTCCATGTTACCTAGTATAAAACTAGGTATATACTACGTTGCCAATATGTAATCATCAATTATCTCTAGCCTCACAGCTATCCTGGCCTGAGCAATAGCTTGGATCAGGAATACAGGAACCTAAATTCGTCTCATTAAATATACATGTGTGATATAAACTCAGGTGAAAGGGTATTCATAGGTTCCTAGGTCAAACAGAAAGTGATAACTTCAAAGCTATAATCCTTCATTATTTTTGTTGCCATTTAGGAGAGTAGTAGTTAATCTTTAGGACTATGTTCTGAATGTTTAAGAAGACCTCAGTATTTAAGGAAATCCTTTAGTAACTGAGCAAGTACAGTACCATCGGCCAGTTCGTTAAGTCTTGATCTATGGATACTGGGTCAATTTATAAAAATGAACACCTATGTTTCAGTTTATTTACCGCTCATAAATTTAGACAGATACATGATTGATCTAAAAGTCAAGCCTAAAAAAATGCATGTAAAGAAAAATAAACTCATAATAAATCCCTCTACATGCATTAGTTTATATATTTAAACTAATTCAGAATGAAAGAAACAGATTTTGAAAGTAAATAAAATAGCAATTGTTTTTATTGATCATACTTGGGATGTCTTTTTAACCAAAAAAAGAGTGAAGTTAAAAAACTAAAACTTTTTGGAAAAGTTAGTAACAAAATTTATAGACAAATAGAAACTGAAATATACAGTAAACAATATATAAGTTTAATGCCATAACTTCAATTTAAAACAAAGGCTAATATAAGAAACACTTAAAACATGTTTACCTACTTTTAATGAAACTGCTATATATATAAAGCTGCTCGTTGTTTCTATATTGAGAATTCTGTGTTAAGTTTCCCTAATAATTCCTGCTTCAAGAACAATGAATTGTTATGCTTCCAAACAGTCACTGAGAGCTACATAAACCATACGGTTTTGTTTGCCTTGGCTGCTCGGAAACTCAAAGCTAATTTGGTAACCATATGCTCAATCAGATATTTAGATGTCCCTTAGAATAATACCCATAGATTTGTCTTTAATAACTAAACAATGACTAAGAAGGTGATATAAAAAACAGGGTTTTCCAAAGTCTTTATTTGAAAACTTAAGAATACTGATTTAAATATTCTTCATTTTTCCCATACAGACATTTTCAGCCACTTGATATCATGCTCTAGGTCTCAAAAAGCTCAACTGTGCACCCTGAATTACTCCAGGACCCCTTGGCTCCTTATTCTAGCAGAATGTGACCAATGGAAGTCATAGACAGGAAGTCAGTGAATGAGAGGTGAATTTAAGGATATACTACTCCTTCTTCAACCCGACTCATTCCCTTTGGTACTCTGGTGTTGGGAACTCTTTCACAGGTTCTAATCCTCATCAGGCTGTGATACCATCCCTCATGGCTGGCCTAAGCCCCACCAACAACTCTGCATGTAGAGCCCTCCTTATTTTTTTTTTTTTCCAGTTAAACCTTTGTTGTTGTGGCATTTGTTTTCCTGAGAAGAAAGAATATCTGAGGACAAAAACACCCCACAGAATTTGTCTGATTACCTGATACCTGCTATATCTTAATAAACATTCTCTTATTCCCCTGTTCCTCTAAGAATCTGCTTAATTTGCTGTGATTCACACAGCCTTTTCACGGAACACCAGAAATAAGTCATGTACTGAGGAAGAAATTCAAATCCAAAATTCTGAATGACTGAAAAACAAGATAATTCCTGTCACCTAAAGTTTCAATGAAAAAAAAAAAATTTCTGGAGTTCCCACTGTGGCTCAGTGGTAACGATCCCAACCAGTATCCATGACGATGAGGGTTTAATCCTTGGCTTCACTCAGTGGTTTAAGGAGCCAGTGTTGCCATGAACTGAGGTGTAGGTCACAGACGCAGCTCGGATCTGGCATTGCTGTGGCTGAGGCTGTAGCCGGCAGCTGCAGCTCAGATTTGATCCCTAGCCTGGGAACTTCCATATGCGCAGGTGCAGACTTAAAAAGCAGAAAAAAAAAAAAAAGAAAGAAAGAAAGAAAGAAAAACTGAACTTCTTAGAATTAAAATTTAACACAGTATTACTTATGATAAAACAAAGCTTAGAGTAAGGAATTCCAAGTCTTGCTTTGAATCTATTTGGCAATAAACTCTGTAATGTAGGATCTTTGTTCACATAAATTTCCAGGATGATATTTCCATTTAAGCCTCCAAGTAAGAACCCATGTGGTTTAGGTTTAGATTAATAAACACATACACACACACACACACACACACACACACACGGAGGAATAGTTTTAAAAGTGTTAGTAAACTCCAAGTTTGGAAATCCTTTGTTATAACTGTTTAACTTGCAAAAGTCAAACTAATACCAAATTATGCCAAATAAAATGTTTCTTCATAGGTGTGCAGAGAAGGAAAATGGATGGGGCTGTGCTGTTCAAGTCAGCCATGAATTGCACTTGACAGAACAAGGTTATCTTCGTCTTTTCATTAGTCCTCACAGATCGTGGCTGCCATATCCACGCTTTTGAACCAACTGGACATATATTTTGATCTCACCATCTCATCAGTTAAGGCTCTCATCACCCAATGTCCTCAACCACAGTACCTACCACACGATGACTATAACTTCTTCCAAATACCATTTCAAAATGTACCTCTTCTAAGAAGCCTTTCCTGGTTACTGCGTTATTCTGAAATACTTCTGGATTTTAACACAGTTTAAATTAGAGTAATCTACACTTCTTATCACACTGCAATGTACATTTTTTTGTGTGTCTTTTGTCCTTTTAGGGCCTCACACACGGCATATGGAGGTTCCCAGGCTAGGGGTCTAATCAGAGCTGTAGCTGCCGGCCCACGTCACAGCCATACAACGCTAGATCCGAGCAGCGTCTGTGACCTAAACCACAGCTCGCAGCAACGCCAGATCCTTAACCCACTGAGCAAGGCCAGGGATGGAACCCACAACCTCATGGTTCCTAGTTGGATTCATTTCCACTGCACTACTATGGGAACCCCTGTAATGTATATTTTGAAAACAGTTCTCCAGCAAAAGTCAGAGTATTCTGATCGCTGTATTTCCTGGAAGACTCTATCCCTACTTGCTGAGGAACCTGGCCATCCCAAATTCATGAAAGAGAGATGTCCACACATTTAGATAAGCAATGAGGTCCCACTGTCCAGCTCAAGGGCCTATACCCAGTCACCTGGGATAGAACATGATGGAAGACAGAATGAGAAAAAGAATATATATATATGTTTGACTGGGTCGCTTTGCTGTACAGCAGAAATTGACACAACATTGTAAAGCAACTATACTTTAATAAAAAAATAAACACCATAAAACTCCCCAAAAAACTATATCCATAACCCTATGTAACTCTGAGAAGTCACTAAAATCCAATGCTAATTTAGCCACTTGACATACATATTAGAATGATTTTACCCTAACCAAAAAGCTATTGTACTTGAAAATTAATTAAAACGTACACACTACTTCGCTGAAACGAATGCTTTCGCAATTTTCTATTAGTATTCTCTTGTTAAACAGAATTAACCATATCCTTTTTCATTCTACCTACTTTAGATTCACTGTTGAAAATCTAGTCACCTTCTTAGTTTTTCATTCATTCATTTCATTTTTCCCCTTTCCAAATAGCTTAAATTGACCTCGGGGCCTATGTCAGCCTTTCAGCTGGGGAAATGCAAAAATTACTAAAACAAAGTTCCTTCCTACAAAGGAAGGTAAGGCTAGAGAGAAAGACCAGGATGTAAATAACAGAGGCAGAGGCAGGTATGAAATGCTGTGGAAGCCTGGGAACTGGGGTATGAGTGTACCTAACCATGGGCAGGTTTAGACAAAAGCAGGCTGGTCTTTAGGTGAGTCTTAAAGGAAGAGGATAAATTCACTAGAGAGAAAACAAGATACTCAGAAGTCATTCTAACATGTGCAAAGGTAACAGGGCTTGGCAAGATCTCTACAAAATAAAAATCTCAAGGTAGATAGATGGAAGATTATTATGGATGGTCCTGTTGAAATAGCACTGCTTTTTATTTGTTTAGATGTATTCACTGCATTCACTGAATTCAGTCAACAAACCTCTGAGCCCTTTCTTTCCAGATAGGAAATCTGATGTTCTTATTCAACTTCATTTGAGTGCCTCCCCTTTCCCATGCCCTTGTTTTTTTATTGCTTTTGTTTCCCATCTCTAGACAATATCTGATCTCAGGGGAGTCTCTTTTGAGCATATCATTTAATCATTCAATATTTCAGATATGGAATTGCCAATATCTGATCTCAGGAGAGTCTCTTTTGAGCATATCATTTAATCATTCAATATTTCAGATACAGAATTGCAAACATAAGATACAGTTTTGTTTTGTTTTGTTTTTTTGGTCTTTTTGTCTTTTTAGGGCCATACTCGAGGGGTATGGAGGCTCCCAGGCTAGGGGTCGAATTGGAGCTACAGCTGCTGGTCTACACCACAGCCACAGACAGCAACGCTGGATCCGAGCCACATCTGGGACCTACAGCACAGCTCATGGCAATGCCGGATCCTTAACCCACTGAGTGAGGCCAGGGATTGAACCCACATTCTCATGGATGCTAGTCGGGTTCACTAACCACTGAGCCAAGATGGGAACTCCCAGTTTTTTTGTTTTTGTTTGTTTTTTGCTTTTTTAGGGCCACACCCGTGGCATATGGAGGTTCCCAGCCTAAGGGTCATATCAGAGCTGTAGCTGCTGGCCTACACCACAGCCACAGCCACAGCAACTCAGGATCCAAGCCATGTCTGCAGCCTATACCAGAGCTCATGGCAGTGCTGGATCCTTAATTCACTGAGTGAGGCCAGTGAGAAACCTGTGTCCTCATTGGTGATAGTGAGATCCAGTTCTGCTGAGCCACAATGTAGCTCCAAGACACAGTTTTTGTTTGTTTGGTTTTTGCTTTTCAGGGCCGTACCCACAGCATATGGGGGTTCCCAGGCTAGGGGTCAAATTGGAGCCACAGCTGCCAGCCTACACCACAGCCACAGCAGTGCAGGATCCGAGTTGTGTCTGTGACCTACACCACAGGTCACGGCAACACAGGATCCTTAACCTACTGAGAGAGGCCAGGGATCGAACCTGCGTCCTCGTGGATGCTAGTCATATTCATTAACCGCTGAGCCACAATGGGAATTCCAAGATACGGTTTTATATTTTACTCCCAGCACCTTTACTGGATTGTTCCATTTAGATGGTTACTTTGCATTGTTTGAGTTGCAACATCAACACAAAGGGGAGAGTTATAAAGAGTGACTCCCATGCTCATTCTTAGATCTGATCTAATAGCTCATTATCCCATCTAGCTGACTAGCCCTCACTCCCAAATCCCATTCTTGCCAACTTTGAAATTCTGCTTGCTCCCTTCTCCCTCATATGGTCTTTAGAGTTTATCCTGCCATTGACCGCACTTCACTTTTCGCTATCCTGCAGAACTGTGTCATTAACAATTTTGAGATTTATATTTCACCCCTCCTCCAAGGAGATGGATTTAAATATTAAGCCTTTGGGAATCTTACCATTCAAGTTTACCTTTTTGATTTCCAAGCACTTCATGAAAGGGAGTGAGAAGGAGTTTCTATTTTCCTGCATTAATAGAGTTGCTACCTTATGAAAAGGAGAACGTAAATATGAGAGGTGAGATGAAAGAGAAAGAATCTGGATTCTAGAGTTAATTTTTAATGCCTCAATTTAGACCTCACTTTCTCCCGAGAGCCTAAAGCCTCCTTCTCAAAGTGTGGTTCCCAGACAACCACTGCCACATCACCTGGGAGCTTGGTAGGAATGCAGAATATTGGGGCCCACCCAGACCTTCTGAATCAAACTGTACATTCACAAGATTCTCAGGGAATTCATATGCACATGAGAGCTTGAGTGGCAACAGACTAAAGCACCCCTTGTTTCTATTCTCAAAATCATACCTAGTTGCTTTCCCACAAAAAAAAAAACAAAAAAACTTGCTACCCTTAATTTCCTAATGACTGATTTCACAATTATCTTTGATTAAAAACTTAAAATATAAAGAATAGAGAACTTACTAAATAAACTATCCATCTTCATATTCTGCCTTTGAGGTCAATGAGCTTCTAATAAAGAAAACCTGTTGTCTTTGTCCCAATAAGCTATATGTCAGCAGTTGACTTAATTGCACCTTAGTGATTCTGTTACTTAGTTAAAAATAAAAGTAAGCTTCACTGGATCATAGATATATTTGTTGAGTTTTATAACCCACTAATCCAACTTACATATTTGGGTCACTCCCATAATTTAATTTTGCAAGTTCCCATACAACTATTTGCTTTTACTCTTCAGTCTGCAATCTGAACCTCAGGACACATCATCTGGTCTGTATCTGTACCTGTACTTGATCCGTACTATGTAATATCTGAATACTTTAAAAATCAAACCCCCTCCTCCCCAGCTAACATGTCTTTAACCTCTTTCACATCTCCTGGAGCTGCCTAGTCAAGTCATCAGAGGCCAAGCAGGTGATACCACATGAAGCAGCTAGGAAGAGTGGTATAACCTAAGGCAAACCAAAAAAAATATATTATTTAAATCTTCCTGCTTTTTGGAAATACTTTACTACTACATACTATAGTATACCTCCTCCTCATCTATTAGACTTTGTAACTTAGAGCACTGCAAACCAAATGAACTTAAAAGTACCACAAAACATCCCATACATTTGATTCCTCACAGATCTCTATGTAGTAGCTTCAAAATTACCATTTCCTAATATCCTACCCTCACATCTCTTCATTCCTGCCCTCTCAATCTCATTTGCTCCAAACTACACTGGGAAAAACAGAAGCATCCACATGAAAATTCCCTTTTATCATTAAATACACCAAATTGCTTGCTTGCGAACCTATAGCCTCAGCCTTTCCTGTTAGAATAAATGAACTGACTTTGCAGTTGTATTTCTCCCTCTTGTGACAAGTGCTTTTTCAACTTGAGCATTTCCATCAACTTACAAGCATATTCTCTAAAAAAGAATGCCAAGACCATGCCCACATATGCCTGCAGCACTAGCTAGATCCATTTCTCTGATCTTCAAAGTTAAGTATTTTGAGGAGTTACTTACAGTTACTTCTCAACTCACCCACCCCTTGTTCTCTTCTTTCCACTTCAGGGGTCATATTCCACCACTGAGATTATCTCATCAAAGTTACCAACAGCCTCCATGTCCACAAAACCATTGTTGGCTTTTCTCTCCACCTTACTCTGCTTTTTAGCAATACAGAAGCTGTTGAACTTTCTTCTGGCTTCGGAGACACCAGTCTATCCCGCCTTTCCTCCAACCTCACTGACCACTTGTTCTCTGCTTCCTGTTTGCTAGTTTCTTCTTTCTGCTCAATCTCTGCCTATTGATGGACCAGGGCTCAAGTCAAGGCATTCAACTTTCACCCATAAAAATTTTCTCCTTGGATGGTTTGGTTCGGTCATCTAAGACTGGATGGTTCCTAACAGCATCTACATAATTTCCATTTTTATCTCAAGTCCCAGCTCTCTTCTGACCACTAACTTCAACTGAGGACAACATGGCACTGCAAAATAAACTTGGATAAAAAGAAACTATTGATTACATCCTCACCTTCTCTTTTTGTTCCTCCTCTTGTCTCAGCAAATGCTTCAACTCTCCACCAACTTGCTTGAGTAAAAACCTGAGAACATGCCACCTTATCCTTTATCCTTCACATTAAAGCTATCAAAAACCCCCATCAGCAATGCCATCTAAACATACTCTGAAACTACTCACCCCTCTCCTCTTTGCCACTGTCACCCCATCCCCAGTCGCCATCATCTCTTACTCAGAACATGCAAATGGTTTCATAACTATTTCTCTGCTTTCAGCTATGACCTCTGTTCAGCTCTCTCTCCATAGCACAGAGTAATTTTAAGAAACTGGAATAAGACCAGGTCAGTCCCTTGTAAGGAATTTTCCAATGGCTTTCCATCTCACTCAAAATAAAATCCAAATGTCTCTTCACCAATACAGTCCCAAAGGAATTCTGGCCTCTGCTTATATGCCTACTTCATTTTCTAACACTTTCCTCATTACTAAGTAAAATTCAGCCACCTTGGCCTTCTTTGTGGTTCCTGAAAACTCCTACCTCATTCCTGACTTAAAGACCTGTTGCCTGGTATTCCTTCTCCCTGTATCTCTGCATCTTTGTTTAGCTGATTTGTTCCTATAATTCAGCTCCCAGCTCAAAAGCCATTAATTCAAAGAGGTCTTCCTCAACTCAATAGGACTTGCTCCCCCTCTATCATTCTCTTTCATCTCACTTTGTTACATTGTCATTAACTTGCAAAACTTTTTATACACTAATGTATTCTCTACCATCAAAAATGGTGCCTGGTATAAAAGGGCTCAATCGGTATTTGCTGATTTAAATGCTTTTTTTTTTTTTTTTTGTCTTTTTGCCATTTCTTGGGCCGCTCCCATGGCATATGGAGGTTCCCAGGCTAGGGGTCGAATCAGAGCTGTAGCCGCCGGCCTATACCAGAGCCATAGCAACACCGGATCCGAGCCGTGTCTGCGACCTACACCACAGCTCACGGCAACGCCAGATCCTTAAGCCACTGAGCAAGGCCAGGGATTGAACCTGCAACCTCATGGTTCCTAGTCGGATTCGTTAATCACTGCACCACGACGGGAACTCCTTTAAATGCTTTTTTAATTACAAATTTCTCAATGAGAATAACAAATTGTAATCACAAATGCCTTTCTGAAACTTCTTAAAATTATGAAGGTAACAAATACTTAGGAAAATAAGGGTTAAACAAACTTATTGTAATACCTTCACCACATAATTCATTACCACTTAAATTTTCACATTTTCTTCCAATGAACTAAATATTTTGTGTAATATAGGTATGTATCATACATAATAATAGATGACAGATTTATGCCAGTTTTATAAACTTTAATTCATTAGTAAAAATCATCAAAAAAATGAGAATTTGAATTTTACATCATAAATAATTACCTGGTTGTATAAATTCCTGGAAGCAGTATGTGAGAGAACACAGCTGAACAATAGCAAAAAATGTTCTTGAACTAAATGTCACTCTCAGTGGTGAGTATAAATTACTATAAATAATTATAAATGAACATTTTGCTTTTAATGAAGGCATTCAGTAAAGGTAAATGCAAAAACAATTATGAAAAGAAAATGCATTTTCCTTCTGACCACAATTACAAACTTGGGATATGTTACCTAACTGAATTACCTCTTCTAAAACTAAGTTGAAAACTTTCGGTCAGAAAAGAGTTAAGAGAGTTCCCGTTGTGGCTCAGGGGAAACAAATCTGACTAGCATCCATGAGGCCATGAGGTCACAGGTTCGATTCCCTGGCCTCACACAGTGGGTAAAGGATCCAGCATTGCCATGAACTGTGGTGTAGGTCGCAGATGCGGCTTGAATCTGGTGTTGCTATGGCTGTGATATAAGCCAGCTCTGATTTGACCCCTAGCCTGGGAACCTCCATATGCCATGGGTGTGGCCTAAAAAAGACCCAAAAAAGAAAAAAAAAGAAGAAAGAAAGAAAGTCGTTAAGAGTTAAGGTTGCAGATACCGCCTGGCCCACAGGAGGTGGTTCATGTTAGATGAATGAGAGGGTGAACAAACATGCTCATTTCTCCCATCCATTCTTCCTTGGACCACTATGATGCCACCCAAACTGTTTCATCGGACCTCCAGTGTGGCTCCATATCTCAAAATTCAAGGGTCCTCATTTTACTTGATCTTTATAAGCAACACTTAACAGAGTTGATAATCCTTTCTGCCCGTCTTCAATTGGCTTCGTCTTGCTTCCCTGGTTTTCTTCCTAGTTCTCAATTCCCTTTGGTTTTCCTCCTAACCTTCCCTACATCTACACTGCAAAGTATGCTGAGGACTCACTTCTTGAATGTCTCTTCCCAACTACACTCATTCCCTCACTCTCCTCATGGCTTTCAATACCACCTAAATTCTTATGAATTCGAACTTTATGTTCCAAAATAGACCACCTATATCTAATTGGATAGATGGCAAATTTACTTGGCTATTTAATGGACCTCTGAAGTTTAATCTGTCCAAAATCAAGCTTAAATCGAGTTGCAATAAAATGTTACTTGCAGTGAATTTCTGCCACTTTTAGCAAGATATGAAATGTGTAAACACTGAGCTTTGAGTAAATGAGTTATGAGGCCAACATTTAATTATTTGCATTGATTCTGGATTTATGCCACTGATGGCAAATGATGCCAGAAAATGTGGACTTATGAGAGGTGCTTTGTAAGAGCAACTCACAAGCTAAACATCACTTTTTCAGGCTTGGATTCAAGCTACAGATGATTAGAAACAGAGCAGAACTGAGACAGCATCAGCCTGTTCAGCAAACTAGTTTGTTCCCTGTCCCATTTCTGGAATTATCTGCAGTACTGAAGCACAGAAGAAGAAAAAAAAAAAAAAAAACCTGATTTCCAGTGATAAGCATGACCATATAAAGAATATAGGTGACAAATTGAAACTAAGTTATTTTTTGCATCAACATACACCACGGAGGCTTGGAGCCTCTGGTTGCTCAGCAAAGGGACAGGTATCCAAATGGATCTAGTTCTCCATTTGGAAAAATACCATGCAAAGTTTCTACCCCTAATCTCAACCACATGACTAGGGGCACAGCCATCAACCATGCCAGCAGAGTATCTGTCAACAGTTTTCTAAAAGACATGGTAATAGTTATAATATTGGAAGAGGGCTTATATAATTGGCATATATAATGACACCTGCCATTTTTAGATACTGTATAAACTACAGAGCCATCAATATACCAACGGTATTTCAAGTCAAAGGAGTAGATGCTGCAGGAAGGGAGAAAGCCAAAAGTAAAACTGTGGGGAACAAAGTTTGAAGAGATGAGCAGGAAACAAGGACATGCTGAAGAAATAACCAGAAAAATAAAAGAACCAAGTGATGGAGTTAAAAAACCCATGGAAAGGAATGGCTTGAGGAAAAGTAAGAGCAGGTTCAAGAGTATCAAATGCCACTTATCTCATTGCAGCCTAGGGCCCAAGGAGGGGGCTGGTGGTGGTTACATTCCTGCACTGATTTTACCAATAAGAAAAATAATGCCTAGAATGGCTGCTGACTGTCAGACTGCACATACCAGTAAGCAGCATAGACAACACGTGAACCTGGGCCCAAAGCCAGTGATTTTTCTCAAAACTCCACTGCCCCTTCAGCAACAGCTGCATTTGATGATCTAAAAGATCCAGGTTTTCAAATTATCTTGAATTATTTTTTTTTCTTTTTGGGGGAGAGGGGGGAATGCCCACAGCATGTGGAAATTCCTAGGCCTGGGATCAAACCAGTGCCACAGCAGCAACCTGAACCACTGCAGTGACGATGATGGATCCTTAACCCACTGCGCTACAAGGGAACTCTAAAACTATCCTGAATCAAATGCTGATAATCTCTCTCCTTAGGATTGCTGGTTTCTATAATTAGTAACTCATTTCTCCCCTTCCTGATTCTGCTGCTGGCCTTTGCTTTCATCAACTTACTCTGCTTCTTGTTCCTTACAACCAGCCTGCCTGTCACCCCAGCCACTCCACGACTGTTCTTTCCTCTTCTAATTGACATATGCCTGCTACTCATGGCCACAACCGGTGGTCCTGACCTCCTTCCAGGAACAACATACCTAATCTCCACTGATTAACTCTCTCCATTAGGAATATTCTGCCATTCTGTGGTCCCTCGGCACTAATCATACATGTAAACAAAGAATTTTATGGCCTTGCTGACTTGAAAATTTTCAAACGTGTCTTTTCCTTCTTCTTAATCAGCTTATAAATCCTTCAAGGAGAGATGTGGCCTTCCAGAGTCCATTTTTAAACCCTATTAATTAAATGAGCATAAGGGTATGGGTAGGAATGTGATGTTAATAAAAGTGGACGTGGCTTGTCTGCCGTTGGTTCAAGGACAAAGACTAGACTAAAATAAGCATCAAATGTAAATATGGTAACTGGCTATTCGAACATTTAATGGAATATGACATGGAGAGTAGAAGTGACCAAAGGCACTTATCATAGGGCATTGCACATTTTATAGGCAATAGCTCCTTAGTTTTAAATTTTGTTTTATCAAAATAAATACATTTTAAACCCTTATGTGAACAAATTTTGTTCTCACGGGTTGATCAATATCTGTATTACTGTGTAAGATACAAATCAACAGTATTTCAAATAAAACAGTATTATTCTTTTAGACTTCCCCTTAAATGTGTATTCTAGAAAATACGTTCCAGTATTACAGTTGGGCAATGGACTTCTCTGCAGCCTAGTTATTGGCCAAGACACAGTTCCAGCGCTGAGTCTCTAAGGGCAACACAACATAAACCCTGGCTGGTTTCTGAATCTACATTTCAAGGATAGAATGAAAGCAGTGAAACTAAAAAGAAACTCATATAAATACCCTAGACCAGACATCACACAATAGGCAGTTATTTTCTTTGGAAGTCAGACATAAAAAGGAATCACAGACCTGTTCTTTCAATATTTCCATATTACTTAAAGCACACACAAATATTCTCAGATTTCTTTTTGTGGGTTTGAACTCCCAAGTTATTCCTTATTTTAAATAAAAAGCAACTGAATACCTATCCACATGGATCAAGCATACAGTGGCCTACTTGGAAAGGCTCCATAATTGGTTCTTTCTGTTTGAAAGTCACAGATGAAGTCATAGAATTTTGTACTTTGAGCAAACACTTTAAAATATACAAAAGGGAGTTCCTGCTATGGCACAATGGGATCAATGGCATCTTGGGAGTGCTGGGAGGCAGGTTCAATCCCTAGCCCAGCACAGTGGGTTAAAGGATCAGGCGTTACCGCAGCTGCAGCTTAAGTCATGACTGTGGCTGGGTCTGATCCCTGGCCTGGGAGCTCCATATGCCTCCGGGCAGCCAAAAATGACAAAAAAACATGTATATATATTATATAAAAATATATATACAAAAGTCAGAAATGGTAGGCATTGCAGGTGTCGTATCCTGCACAGAGTTCTGACAAGCACTAACAATTTCCTCATTGTATTTAAACAGTATAGGAGTTCCCATCGTGGCTCAGCAGTTAGCAAACCCAACTAGCATCCATGAGAACACGAGTTTGATCCCTGGCCTCGTTCAGTGGGTTAAGGATCCGGCATTGCCGTAAGCTGTGGTGTAGGTCGCAGACACCACCTGGATCCCGCGTTGCTATGGCTGTGGTGTAGGCCAGTGGCTTCAGTTCTGATTCGACCCCTAGGCTGGGACCCTCCATATGCCACGGGCGCAGCTCTAAAAAGACAAAAATATATATATATGAGGTGACATAAAAATTATAGGTATTAGTAACATTTACAGAGACCCTGCAAAATCACAGTACTCCTGCTAATGAGCTAAACTTTACATAGGTCCTCTCATTCCTCACAAATCCCTCACAACAACCCTCTGAGGTGAGTACATGGGCTAGACAGGAGGAAACAGAAGGAGAGATCAATAAGTTATACAAAGTCACACAGTTGGTGGGCATCAGCACCAGAATTCAATCCCTGATGGCCTGACTGCTGGGCGCTGATTCTTAATCTCTGATATGAGTTCTCTTGAATGCTACTTATTTTCTTTAGGGCAAAAAAAAAAAAAAAAAAAAAAAGGAGTTCCCGTCGTGGCTCAGTGGTTAACGAATCCGACTAAGAACCATGAGGTTACAGGTTCAATCCCTGGCCTTGCTCAGTGGGTTAAGGATCCGGCGTTGCTGTGGCTGTGGCATAGGCCAGTGGCTACAGCGCCGATTGGATCCCTAGCCTGGGAACCTCCATATGCCACGGAAGCAGCCCAAGAAACAGCAAAAAGACAAAAAAAGAAAAAAAAAAAACCTGTAGAGGTTAAAATAATATAATGAAATGTTTTGTAATGGGCAATGTGAACCTAGAACTTCCATGTTTCATCAAAGTTACCAAAATAGAGAATACTCTATTCTCTATGTAAATGAAAAAAAAAAAAAGGAAAAGTAGAATGCAAATAGAATGCATTAAAATGAACCGCACCCTGCAATGTAGCCAAAGGAGAAATATTATCCTTAATGTTCACTAAATTTGCTGTCACTAATGGTTATTTATTATTGGTCTTTGCTAGTGCATTCCTAATTCATGTAAGTGGTATAATAGTTTTATGAAAAATGATTTAAATATTTAGGGCATGAAGTACCCTAATGTTAATGCATTATAGTCCTAGAAAAGTAATAATTAATAGTTTTTTAAAAGTAATTCTTTTTCCCAAACTTGCTAATTTACTCTAAGAATGAATATAAGGTTATTAAGGATAAGTCACATATTTTTATTTAATCCTTTGCCCAGGCTTATTTCTACTCCTCAAAGTTCCCAAATAAATTCAGAAGAAAAAAAAAAGTCATTGCTAAAGTATTCCCTAACATAAAACCCCAGAAATGTACACTTTGCAATATATCATTTACATACTCTAAGAAACAAGGGCCCATTAGAAACGATACATATCTATATTTATCTATATGTATATCAACCATACAGGAAGCTTCTTCAAATTATGGGTCCTTGATTTTTTTCAGATCCACCATTTATAAGTGGTTCCATCAGTTAGGAATTAGGAAGCAATTACTCCACTAAGTCACTTAAAAGTAAATGCACCAGTTGTTGAGCATTTTCAAGACAAATTTCTTTCTCTTAAGAATAACTTAAAACACTTAGTAGGAACATGACTTCTAGCGGTATATAATTCTACTAGGAAATTCAGAGAGCTCTTACAATGAAAGGAGCACTGATAAAAATATGCAGAGGAAGATACTCTCGAAGAAATTCTTTTTTTAAATGTCAAACAAAACAAACAATAAAAGATGAAAGACTAGCATGAGCGAATTTAATCATGGAGGCTAAAAGCATCATTAAACATTTCTATATACATACCATTTGAAAAATGTCCTTACCATATACTCCATATTAGACGCTGTTGGATACACCTGACTTCGTAACTTATTATGAAGGTCCAAGATACTCTGCATGTCATTGTCTGTGATGGCCCTTTTCCCTCTTTGCTTGGCCATCCACCACTCACCATCCTCATCCATGTACTTTTCCAAAAGTTTCTCCAGTAAAGTGGCATTAGGAACCACCATGGCTGGAACTGCTCTAGCCATGAAGAGCAGTGTGGTTACTCTGAGCCACTCCCGCGCGGTACACTTCATAATGAATGATCTCAGGATTTCCTCGGGAAAATCTCCAAGACAGGCTCTTCCACTCCTTTTGGCTATATAACGACATAAAGAGTGATTAGGGTGAAAATCCCCGCAGGTATTATTTCTAATAACAAAAATAATACAACAGTTACAAAGGGAGTGAGCCAGTTTGATTTGTTTACATAATGCCAGCAAATGGACATGCACTTTTTGAAATAATTTTTTCACCAACCCATTCTTCCTCCGGAGGACTTTCCATGATGTCTTGTTTCCCAAAAAGCATTATGAAAATAATAATGAAAATAGACAAATAAATTTTCCAAGATAATACACATGAGGCCAAAAATAAATGGCAAAAGCAGCCCAGAAAAGTCAAAGCTTGAAAATAATTTCTGAATTACAAAGCTTTAAATGGTTATACATCACATACAGCCTGCAAAGGATATTATGTCCCTTAAATGTTTTATCAATCCGCCCAGAGGTCCATGTTTTAAGGTATTATTTTATTTCAGTGTCCCACCTCTAGTTCACATACATTCAGAACGTCCACAGTATTATGAAATTGAGGGTGAATGTTTTAAAGAAGTGCAAAATGTTATTCATCCATATACCCATGGGTACTTCTAGGGGAAGCAGTGAATTAATGCCAGTGAACAGTTAGTGACAGGGTATGGTCCTTCTTATCCAGACACACGTCAAGAATTCAACCATTATTTCCTAGAAAGTATGTGCCTAATCTGTGTCCCGCACCCGATAAAGGCAACAGTGCAAGGTCAGCTTCAGCACTTCTCCTCCCACACACCGCAGGCGCACACAGTTCACTGAACCCAAACGGAAAGCGCGCGACAGAGGGAGATGAAACTCACAAAGTCACCAACAACCACGAGCTCCCACAAATCTTCATCAAAGCGGCTTTCTGAGCAGCCCGCCTTCCCCCTCTCCATCTGACCATTCTCTGCAAGTTGGTGGGTACGGTTTTGTTTTGAAAAAGAAAAAGTAGACAGGAAAAGGTGGGAGCCTGACGACTCAGCGCTGCGGATATAGAAATGCCCTTACCTCTCCAGTGTGAAGTCCCCTAGGAGAGCGGAGCCGAGTAAGACCGCCGGCCTCCCGCAGCGGCCCGCAGCCGGCACACACGGCTGCGCAAAGACAGCCCGCTTCACGCAGGACCTGGACACCGCACGTCCCCGGGCGACGAGGACGCTGACTGCAGAGGCGTGCGAACCTCGGCGTCTGCAGCTCCCCTCGGACCTAGAGGAAGGAGCAGGCAAAGCCTCCAGCACCAGAGCCTGAAGTTGCAGTGAAAGGCAGCAGCCTAGTTAGCTCGCCAGGGTGGGCGCCCGAGCGTCCCCGAGCGTTATCTGCGGGAGCGAGGGGCGGGGACAGGGGCCGGGCTGAGTGTCGAAAGCTGGAGGCGACCTCGCGCTCCCGCTCGGTGCAGCCGCCTTGCGCGGAGCCAGGCGCTGAGCGCTTCCGTCGCTCACTCGAGCTCCGGGGCATTTATTGCGGTCCCAGCGCGCGCGCACGTGACGTGAGCGCCCCTCCTCGCCCACTCCCACCTCGACCCAACCCTGGACCCGTGCCCGCGGCGGGAGCGAGGAGCGGCCGCCCTGCTTCTCCCCACCTCCTCAACCCCCCGCCCAGCGAAGCCGGAACGCTTGGCCTTTGTGGGTGTGCTTTGGGCTTTAGGGACCCGAACGTGGGAGGTCTGGACCCGGTGGGAGGCGTATGCAAGGAGGGCCCCAACTCCTCCTGCCTCTCACAGCTCGGATCTGCTTTCGGAGATCCTTTGCTGGCTCCTTCCCGACGGATACTAAATAACTTTAACAGCCCTTGCAGAAAAGGGCTGCCCCAGAGAGCGTGCGGAAGGGGTGGAGGTGGGATTAACACCTTGGATTTTGAAGACTCAGAAGAGGAACTAGGATGGGGGACTGGGCTGGGGGCAGGATGGGAAGCAGAAGGTTTTTCCTATTATTTTCTCCAGGGGATCACTTCCGTTTCTAAGACCTTGAATTGGAAAGTTCTTTTTGGCTCCTTTAAAACTTTGATGATGATGATCAAATGGAGAAAGGGTTTCACATAATGTTGAATGATCTGTGACCCAAGATTGCCTAACAGTTGAGATCTCCCCTTTATCCATAAGATATGTCGCATCCAAGGTGACCACAGCACTCTTTTTTTCCTTAATGATGTAAACAGCTATGGGGTTGATATAAAGGGTAGCCTCAATTAATTTATCAAAGCTACCTTGACAGGAATTCAAAACCTAAACCTGGAACTGATAATGAAATGTCAGTTTCCCTGTTGTACGTGCTATAATTCCAAGTGGGAAAATTACTCATTTTAAATGCACAGAGACTCCCCCTAATTAACGTGCTACTCCCTAATTAACGTACGTACAGGTACGTTTTTCATTAAACATTGGTTTAATTCATTGACCTTTGCTTCCTTTCTGTAGTGAGCCATGATCTCAATTTTTTGTAGTCTCTAAATGCTAGTGTATATAGCAGATGATCATATAAAGTAAAACATTCTAATAGTAATAACCCAAATCATTCCAAATTGCTACCTGTCTCTTTCCACCATCCAATTACACTTTATCAAAATTCAGACCCAAGCCTCTGGTGAACATGAGACCTTGCTTCCTTTCACAGTAAAGAAAATAAACAAAAGGGAAACAGAACCAATCAGAAGAGCAGAGAAGATGAAAGGCTTTGGTGCACATATGACTTTCATAAAAGGTATCGTTTTGCAATTTTATAGCAGTTTAGACACAAAAGACTATTGCATTTGTACTTTTCAAATAGTTATTTACAACTCTCATGCATTGGCTTTCCCTTCCTGAAAACTGAAGATGCTGATGTTAATAATAAAAGAACTATCATTTGTTACATCAGATAAAGAACATATTTATATGTTGCAATTTCATTTTATTTTATTTGACTTTTTACTTTTTTTAGCTTTTTAGCGGGTGCACCCATTGCATGTGGAAGTTCCCAGCCCAGAGGTCGAATCACAGCTATAGCTGCCGGCCTACACTACAGCCATAGCAATGCAGGATCAGAGCCACCTCTGGGATCTTCCGTGTAGTCCGCAGCAACACCCACTTTAACCCACTGAGTGAGCACAGGGATCGAACCGGAATCCTCATGGATACTAGTCAAATTTGTTTCCGCTGTGCCACCATGGTAACTCCCTACTGCAATTTTAATGTGGTATTGAAAATATACTGAGTATCAAATGCAAAAGGGTTAAAAGTAATAATATTGCTTAAAATATTTTCAAAGAGAATTTAAGTTGGGAAGAAAGGAGTTAAGATGCTAAGAAAATGAAGTTAACTGCATTGACTCTTGAACATTTCCATTATAAAACTTTTCATACAGTATACAAATCAGACACCTAAAGGCTTATGTTAAAGTAAATTACCTTTGGTTTCAAGATTTTAATTCCAAAACTTTCTCCAGGCAAGAAACGAAAAAAGTTGGTATTCCTTGTCTCAGTGTTTCTATTGTCTGCCAATTTGGTAATGCAGGTCATATTAACACTTCAATAATATGTCATGTTATATCTGATTTAATATTTTGAAGAGCAATCAAGCACAATAATCTGGAATACTCAAAGAGGATACTTTATTTTTTGTTGAGAAATCTGTGTGTAGACAGAAGAAAATGTTACAGAATTCATGTAAAAGGGGCACTATGGTTTGTGGCTAAGGCTGTTACTCGTAAAACCATGGTTGTTTTTAGCATTACTACTTTCTTGTGGCAGACACTCTTGGTTGCCTAACCCAAAACCAGCCTTCCACCTCCTTTCTTCCAAGCCCATAGTCTCCAATTTACTCCAGTTTTACCTTCTCGCATCCTGCCAAACTGGCATTCTTAGGAGGTGAATGTTGATTGGTCAAAGGCAATCATCACATTCCCTGCTACCAGTCATTGATTGGCATGCCTTGCAACCCTGGCAACTGAAAGGAAGGAAGAAATCTGCTTAGGGGTGAAGAGAAGGGTTGGCAAGGGGTTTCTCTCATAATAAAAAGAGATGCAAAAATTAAAAATGTCCTTTTGGGCACTGATGTATAAGTTTGTGAAATTGAAAGATGCACCTGCTATTGTGCAAAGAGGGACAGGCTTGAGGTCACACCTACCATCTTGGTTGAGCAGAAAGGTAGATAGTTCCCGAGTTTCCCTGCCACTGAGCAATCATTGAATCCCTAGCCTCCATTTGTAGCCATAAGAGACTAATTGTTTAAGCCACACTGACTTGGGAATTCAGTTACTTACAGCTCAAAGCATTCCAGCAGATACATTTCTACAAAGAAGATATCTGCCTCTGACAATGTCATGTTCTCTCCATGACGCTGATGTTATTATTATGTTCTGTTCATGGACATACTTAAGAATTATCTTTAAATATCTTTACAAAAATGTGTTTTTCTTATACCCATACTTCCAAAATCAGGTATATAGTCATATCTAGGTATTTTATCCACTGTAAAGTTTCATGACCCCAAAGCTCAATACCAAACTGAGGTATACTGCCTGTCTATTACCACATTGTTAGTCAGCCCATTCTCTACTGGGAGTTGTAAGAATAGAATTCGTATTGTATTTGGGGAGGTGGAATCATTGTAGTGCAATGTTTTAAAGCATGTAATTTTAAATTAAGTTGCTTGAGTTATTTTAATGACAATGTCACTAGTCCTAGGACCTTCATTATACTACTTCGGTTCTACCAGCCCTGGATCTTTTTCCATTTAAGGGAAATAATACTAGTAGCTATTTCACTTTGTGTATTAAGATGAGATAATCCATGGAAGCACTTAAAACAGATAAATAGAAAGAATTCAATAAGAGTTAAATATTATTATTATAAGAACTAAAGTACAGGATTTATAGTTGCTATTTTATAAACTCGTTGGGCTTTAATAACAGTATTGTACAATTTAGGAGTTTAATTTTTAAAAAGAAGATAGAAATAACTGGCTATACACATGATAAAACAATCTATAATGTTTTGGCAATGCTTAGTGAATTTTCCTCTTACAGCTGATGAAATACTCATTTCTGTTTATGATAGCACACAGTTTCTATTTTTATTCAAAGCAACCATTTGTCTCTGCCTCAAGCTAGTCACACATAAGGCTTTCTACTTTAACTACACGTGTGCAATCAATTCTTTAAACCTTATTTTTGAAATGTAACATACATGCATTATAGTGCAAAAATCTAAAGTGTGCAGTTCAGTGAAACTTTACAAAATTAACCGCTCAGATCCAAATAGAGAACACAGCTATTTCCTAGACAATGCCTTTGTACTTCCTTCCTGATGCATCCTCCCGACATTCCTGTGTGTGTATTTTTGTACACATATTCACACCTTTTTCTTTTTTTCTTTTTCAAAGCACCCGTGGCATAAGGAGGTTCCCAGGGGCCAGGGATTGAATTTGAGCCACAGCTGTGACCTATGCCACAGCTGTGGCAATGCTGAATCCTTAATGCACTGCACTGGGCCGGGGATCAAACCCACATCTCTGTAGTGACCCAAGCCACTGCGGTCGAATTCTTAACCCACTGTGTCACAGTGGGAACTCCTATTCACACACCTTTTATTGCCTGTTCTAGCTCAGAGAGGAACTGCTGGTTCCTAACATATACTTATGTACAATTTGAGTGGATAAATTGGGTCATATGCTTTTTTCTTATTGATTTGTATGTATCTTTTTTAAAGTGTTGTAAATATGTCCTTTTTACATATAAAGTGTATTATAAATTTCCTTTCTTTGCTTTTCATTCTCTTGATCATTTCTCTTGAACTGAATGTCCTAATTTTAATGAAGTCAAATTTTTCAATCTTTTCCTTGATGGTTAGTGATCTGTTGGATAAATATTTGCCTATCCCAAAGTCATGGGGAAAATCTCCTGTGTTATCTTCTAGCTTTATTATTTTACATTTTACAATCAGGTCTTAGATCCATCTGGAATGGATTTTTATGTTATGTTATGACAGGGAGCAATTGAATTTTTAAAGAAAGATTGCATTGGTTATATGAAAACCCTACATATCTTATAGTCATCCCTCTAAAACTCCCTGAGAATTTGTTCTGGAAAATAAATGTAAATTTCCAAAATAAGAGATAGAAAAATGTCTTTGTTCTTTAATCTAGAGTTATGATGCTTTAATCGGATTATTTAAAAATACAAATGCTGAGATCCAGGTTGATGCCATAATCTGAAAACTCTTTAATCTGTCTTCTAATGTACAGGAAATTAATTATTTTAAGCTTCTTTTTAGATTTTCAGAGGACCTATTTTGTCATCCATTTGAAATCTAATCTGCAATCACTAAATGCAATGATGTATTTTTAAGTTATTTACTACTAGCAACAATGCCTCTATGCACTTGAAAAACAAAATTCAATGATTTCTCTTCATGCTTCTGTGCCTTTCTCAGTACTGTTTTCACTGGTTAAAGTCTCTTCCATTCATTCTTTTTTGCATATTCACACTCTAACTATCCTTCTCCACAAAGATTTTCCTTGATTCAGTCAACCATTTTCTCAATTTTATTTTCCTCTAAATCTTATCCATTTCTATAATGTATATATATGGCTATTCGTGTATTTGTCTTAACTCCCCTACAATGCTAAAAGCTCCTTGAAAAAAGAGATCATGTTTCTATAACTTTTGTATTATTTACAATATATGTTAAAGGAACAACTGAATCTGGACTTTGGGAATATTCTGTATGCCCAGAAAAGTGCACATATATTCCTGGTCGTACAAGCCTGTGGGCGGGAACACTAGAACTCACACAATAATAAAGTTCCACATCATACTGGAGATGACTTTCTAGAGACCTGGAGGTTTTTCTTTGACAGAAAGTATCTTACACTGAAACAAACATTTGATGTTTATGTCATAAATGATCTTTAAAGCAGAGAGGCGATTCAGATTAATTTTAAAATGAAAACCAGGCACAGTATAACTGCTATCTACGATATATCCAGACACAGTACCATTAGTGGCTCTTCAGTGGAAATGTTTGAGGAATACAGCCCTCCAATATTTATTGACAGAGATATATGTGTGTAAACTTTTCTTTCTTAGAAAAGAATACAATCCACTTCTACACCATTCACTCTTATCAACTTATCATTTCTAAATTTATAGGAAAATGATGTTTCCTAAATGAGAGAGAAGTCAAATGGTTATTTAAAAAGTATATTCCAGAATATTGCTCTACTTGATTGATGTTCAGCTGTGTCTGTTTTACCTATTGTTGGCTTGTATTTCCATGAGTCCCTTAATGAGTATTGTGGATCACTGCAGGAGGTGTAGATGCAAAACTGGAAAGAACTCTTCATTAATAGAAAACTGCCCATCCTGGTTGAAACACTGTATATTAATTTCTTTAAATCAGAATATCCACAACAGTAGGTAATGCTAAAAACTTTTTAAATTCAAGAAGTATCTCTGAAGTCCATTCAGGGTGGCCTGAGTTCCATCTTGCAACTTCATCTTTTGATGATCACTTTTCTTTCTAAATCTGCACAAAGGCTTCACAATGTGCTTGGACTAGAGGTTGCCTTTCTGGTTTATCAGGAAGGTCTGTTGAAAGGCAAGCACTATAAAAGGAAAATTATCTCCCCTTTTATCTTCAGCATTAATGTCAGAGACAGGCTTTTCATCCTAATGAAAGGAGGATGAAAACTTTCTCAACTATCATTAGCTAACCCCTGAAAAAACACTTGGCAAAAACCCTGCAGCCCACTTTTACTGGCAATTAAAAGAATCATATTTAACAAGAATGAAAAATTGAAATCACTGATGTTCTGCAATTACATACTCTGCACAATTAAATTATTTCCTATATAATTTTAAAATATACAAATTACATATATGTATAGGTGTAGGTAGTAATTGAATGTTGAACATTATTTCACTAGATAATGAGAGAGATTAAGAATTTAATTTAATTCATTTTTTCCCTCTTTTGGCTGCACCCTGGATGTATGGAAATTCCTGGGCCAGGGATGGAATCCAAGTAACAGGTACAGTGACATTGGATCCTTAGCCCACTGCCCTGGCCAGGGATGGAGCCCATGCCACAACAAAGACAAACCTCTGCACAACAGTGGGAATTCTAAAGACATAACTTTAATTAGATAACTTGTAGGGGAACACTGAAAATACAGAATAAAATTTGCTACATTTTGTTTGCTATGGGTTATTACTAGGTTTTCTCCCAGAAAAAGCTGGGGTATTAACAGATTTCCAAAGGGCTTTGGAATTAAAAGAAAATAAAATTAAACAATGACCAAATAATGCTTTTTGTAAATAATAACTTTGTAAATAATAAACAGAAAACTTGGACAAATAGAAACATGCTTGAATAAACAGCTTTCACAAACAGATCTGAAACATTCATGACCTCAATACTGTGCAAATGCATTGTTCACAGAAGGCATCTTTTGCTTCTGCTTCTGTCTTGCCTCATGCTGTTCCCTTCACTGGGGTACCTACTCTGGGCATCTTACTGTCTCCTAAACACTCCTGTCTTTGTGCCCTTTGCCCAAATTCACCACCAAATTATAACATCCTTCTCACTTGTTGCATATATCTCTCTCTGCTCCTTCCTTTCAAGGTTTCATCTCAAATCCTGATGCTTTCAAGAAATTGTCCTGTCTTTATATAGACTTATTCTATCCACACTCTTAAATTTCCATACACCCTAAAACATGGAAAGAAAGCCAAGATTGAGAGTAAGAACATGTATTGTGGGAGTTCCCATCATGGCGAAGCAGAAACGAATCCAACTAGGAACCATGAGGTTGTGGGTTCGATCTCTGGCCTCCCTCAGTGGGTTAAGGATCTGGTGTTGCCGTGAGCTGTGGTGTAGGTCACAGACATGGCTTGGATCTGGCATTGCTCTGGCTCTGGCATAGGCCAGCAGCAATAGCTCCGATTAGACCCCTAGCCTGGGAACGTCCATGTGCCGTGGGTATGGCCCTATAAAGACAAAAAAAAAAAAAATGTATTGTAGACGTGAGGAGATACTATTTGTTTTAACTACTCAATGAATTTATTACATTTATAGTTGTACAATGATCATCACAATCCAATTTTATAGGATTTCCATCCCACAACCCCAGCACATCCCCCCACCCCCCAAACTGTCTCCTTTGGAAACCCTAAGTTTTTCTAAGTTTTGAGTCAGTATCTTTTCTGTAAAGAAGTTCATTGTGTCCTTTTCTCAGATTCTACATGTCAGTGATAGCATTTGATGTTGCTGTCTCATTGTCTGACTAACTTCGCTTAGCATAATTTCTAGGTCCATCCATGTTGCTAAAAATGCTGGTATTTCTTTCCTTTTAATGTCTGATTAATATTCCATTGTGTATATGTACCACTTCTTCTTGATCCACTCCTTTGTCCATGGACATTTAGGTTGTTTCCATGTCTTGGCTGTTGAAAATAGTGCTGCAATGAACATCAGAGTACATGTGTCTTTTTGAGTCATGGTTTTCTCTGGATAGATGCCCAGGAGTGGGACTGCTGGATCAAATGGGAGTTCTATTTTGAGTTTTCTGAGGAATCTCCATACTGCTTTCCACAGTGGTTGCACCAGTGTACAATCCCACCAACAGTGTACTAGGGTTCCTTTTTCTCCACACCCTCTCCAGCACTTATTGTTTGTAGACTTTTTGAGGATGGCCATTCTGGCTGGTGTAAGGTGGTACCTCATTGTGGGTTTGATTTGCATTTCTCTAATAGTGAGTGATGTTGAACAACTTTTCATGTGTTTTTTGGCCATCTGTATGTCTTCTTTGGAGAATTGTCTGTTTAGATCTTGTAAAACTATCACTATTTGCAGATAACATGATACCTATACCTAGAGAATCCGAAAGACTCTACCAGAAAACTGTTAGAGCTCATCCATGAATTTGGCAAAGTTGCAGGATACAAAATTAATACACAGAAATTGATGGCATTTCTATACACTAACAATGAAAGATCAGAAAGAGAAATTAGGGAAGCAATCCTGTTTACTATCACATCCAAAAGAATAAAATACCTAGGAGTGAACCTACATAAAGAGACGAAAGAACTGTACTCTGAAAACTGTAGGACACTGATGAGAGAAATCAAAGATGACACAAACAAATGGAAAGACATACCATGCTCTTGGATTGGAAGGGTCAATATTATCAAAATGACTACACTGCCCAAGGGAATCTACAGATTCAATGAAATCCCTATCAAATTACCAAGGACATTTTTCACAGAACTAGAACAAAATATTTTAAAGTTTCTTTGGAAGCACAAAAGACCCAGAATAGCCAAAGACATCCTGAAAAAGAAAAATGGACCTGGAGGAATCAGGCTCCTGGACTTCAGACTATACTACAAAGCATCAGTCGTCAAAACTGCATGGTACTGGCACAAAGACAGACATATAGATCAGGACAGAAAGCCCAGAATTAAACCCACGCACCTACAGCCAACTAATCTATGACAAAGGAGGCAAGAATATACAATGGAGAAAGGACAGCTTGTTCACTAAGTAGTGCTGGGAAAACTGGACAGCCACATGGAAAAGAATGAAATTCGAACACTCCCTAACACCATACACAAAAATAAACTCCAAATGGATTAAAGACCTAGATATAAGACTAGACACTATCAAACTTCTAGAGGAAAACATAGGCCAAATACTTTCTGACATAAACGACAGCAACATCTTTTCAGATCCACCTCTTAGAGTAATGACAGCAAAAACAAAAATAAACAAATGGGACCTAATTAAACTTAAAAGTTTCTGCACAGCAAAGGAACCCCTAAACAAAAAGACAACCCACAGAATGGGAGAAAATCTTTGAAAATGAATCAGCTGACAAGGGATTAATCTCCAATATTTATAAACACCTCCTACCGCTTAATACCAAAAAAACAAACAACCCTATCAAAAAAATGGGCAGAGGAGATACCATTCTTAAAGTAGAAGGGTTACTTACACTGGCGATCCAGATATTTGGACCTTTAAAATATGAATTCTTTTGTATTAAAGAAATACTTAGCAACATCTATTCAGAAGAAGCTCATAATAAGCAGAATTAAAAGTAGTATATACTTTCTGGAGCCTGGGTGTAAAAATGTGATGTTTTAGGTGTAAAAGTGTGATATTTTAAAGTAAGCGGTTTTGACTTTTTTCCCCCCTGCTTTTCAGGGCCACACCTGTGGCATATGGAAGTTCCCAGGCTAGGAGGCGAACTGGAGCACAGTTTTGCTGTCCTAGGTCACAGCAACAGCAACACAGGGTCCGAGCTGCGTCTATGAACTACACCACAGCCCCTGGCAATGCCAGATCCTTAACCCACTGAGCGAGGCCAAGGACTAAACCTACGTCCTTATGGATACTAGTCAGGTTCATAACCTGCTGAGCCACAATGAGAACTCCAGGATTTTCATTATTTCTTAAAGCATTCATTGAAAATGATGCATACTCCAGCTATTGTTAGATTGAATTACAGCTGACCCTAAATAATGATTTGGGCTGTGCAGGTCCTCTTATATACGGGTTTTTTTTTTTTTTTCAATAAATGGGTATTGAAGTACCACATTATTGGGGTCGTTTGAATTGCAGATTGGAAGGGCCAATTGGAAAATTACAGAAGGATTTTGACTGCGTGGGTTGGGGGGCCTTAACCTCCAAGTTGTTCAAGAGTCAACTATATTTGCCTGCAAATCTTTCTCTTGCCATTGACTTTAACTTTGACCATACAGCTTACTTTGCTCAATTGTATGTGAGTAAAAGCTAAGACTTTGGGTGGCTTGGCAATTTCCACCCTCCTTCTGGGGTCTCTGCCTTCTGTCATGAGAAAAGCATGTCCAGATGGTTGTTATTCCTTTAGTTTAGGTAGAACAAAACCAGTCTAGGTGGTGGGGTCCAACCTTCTCCAGCTAAAGCCAGCCAAGACCAGAGTCAACTTGCCAGATTTCTGAATACTCAATAACCCCAAAGATTTTAATGTTGGGTACCTCACAGAACTATCACAGCAAGAGACTCATGGATGCATACTTTTATATTTAACATATCAACATTATAACAATCCTGGAGTTCCCATCATGGCACAGTAGAAATAATCCGACTAGGAACCATGAGGTTGCAGGTTCTATCCCTGGCCTCGCTAAGTGGGTTAAGGATCAGGGCATTGCTGTGATCGGGCGTTGCTGTGGCTGTGGCTTAGGCCAGTGGCTACATCTCCGATTAGACCCCTAGCCTGGGAACCTCCATATGCTGCGGATGCGGCCCTAAAGACAAAAAAAAAAAAAAAAAAATTATACCAATCCTGTAAAATATATGTATTACTGACATTCAGAAAGATAAAGTGACTTGTATATCACTGGATGTTAAATTTTTTCCTCAAAGCTAATGTACTTACCCTGATGTCTCTCCCTGTCACCTCTCCTGCCCCTACCCCACCGCTCCTTTCTCCTTCAGGTGTAAGAAAAGAATCTTTAGAATGCAAAAATTGGAAGTAGGGAACAGCAGTTAAGAAGTAGCAATCTAGGAGTTCCCGTCGTGGCACAGTGGTTAACAAATCCGACTAGGAACCATGAGGTTGCCAGTTTGATCCCTGGGCTTGCTCAGTGGGTTAAGGATCCAGCATTGCCATGAGCTGTGGTGTAGGTGGCAGATGCGGCTTGGATTCTGCGTTGCTGTGGCTCTGGCATAGGCCTGTGGCTATGGCTCCGATTAGACCCCTAGCCTGGGGACCTCCATGTGCCGTGGGAGTGGCCCTAGAAAAGGCAAAAAGACAAAAAAAAAAAAAAGAAGTAGCAATCTAATTGAGAACATGTGTGCCAAGCATTTTGTTTTGAAGTTTCTAAATCTCGCTCATGGCTAAATACCCTCATTTGTGACTTTTAACACTTGAAAACATTTTTGCAAGCCTTGGCAAAATGCTGACTGATGTGTCTTAACAAAACAATAAACACTCATAAGTAGTGGTGTCTACACAATCTAACCAATCAGAGTAAATAGGAATGGAAGGCTGTGTCATGTTATTCCATGATTAACTAGAATTAGAGATTGCTTTAGATGAATTGCATCACTTTTCTAAATAATTTCTTGAGTTAAAAATTTGCTAAGTAAATTTGTTTCAGTCAATTCCATGATAATGTTATATTTTGAGAAATATTTGTATCATGGTTTTTTCCATGATAGAAAAACAGCCTTGAAAGATGGGTTCAATCCTGAGTAGGAGTCTTAAGTCTGGAATGGTCTGATGGTGCAAAAAAAAGTATATTCACTTGAAAGACAAAATGAACAACAGGCTGTCATTCAAATAGTAAGCTCAAATCCAAGGTAAGAAATATTTCTTGATACTAAAAAAGAGAAAATGAAGTACAAAGGCTTTTTGCTCTCGACAATGTTATATAAAGGAAGTTATGTTCTGAAAAGGAGGGTCATGCCTGCGCCAGGAAGGAAGAAGTAGGTGTACATGTTTTGAGATGTGAAGAATGGCTGTTCTCCAGATGGCAGGCAGGGCGGCTGAAGAAGGAATCAGAAGAATTCAAGACACGTTTCTCGCTTTGCCAAAGCAGCAGTCTCTCCAAGTTTATTCAAGATTTAATACTTTAAATGTGAGGTGAAATTGTAACTTTAATTATACATTTGGAGTATTTGAAAATTAAGATCGCCTGTAGTTATAAAAAGCACATCTGGAAAGGAATATGTAAGAAAAACCATTACTTTTGCAAATCCCATAAGACGGATTCAATTTCTACTTTAAATTAATAGCTTATCTGTTAGTAACAATTCAGCTCACAGACCATCTATTAACAGGATGAAGCACTGCTCCCACATGTTGAACAAATTGCTTTTGCTTTATCAAACCAGGTTTCCTGTTCCACTTTTGGCTTCTCACAATTTGTTTTAACTCTGCCTTTGGCTTGCTTTGTTAAACCAAAGGATAGGAATAGAATTAAAGGAATGCAAACACAAAGAAAAATAATTCAAAGTTGTACAATATACCCTTTCTTTCACTGTTTTCCTTTTCACAATTCTACCTACAATTCATTTTTTTTTAAAACTCTTTTCAAAGGCGACCTCTTTTGGCGAAGTTCCATTTTACTCTTAATATTAATATGTTTATAGCTTAGGCATACATTTAATCAGGAATCATTCTTTTGGAATTTTTAAGCTATTTAATTTGGTAAAATATACCTTGCTATTGATCTTTAGCTTGTGGCATAACCCTGGCGTCACTGTACTACTGTGGCTGTCTAAGGGAGAATATAATATCCTTAAACAGAAGTCGCTCTGTCTTGGCATTTCATGAATACTCAGTAATTATGACTCACTGATTCATAAGTCTACATGACTTTGGTTGCTTTCCATTGGTAATCAACACCATGAAAATACCTACAGAGAGCTTCAACAAACCTCTGGAAATGTATTTTTTTCATTTGGTTTTTACTTACTCATCCATTTTATAATAACATAGTAAATACTTTTGGATGATTATAAAAATGAATAACTGCAAATTATTAGTACTATAATGACATACAAAAAAGCATACTAAAAATCATTTTCTTTCCTCATGTTGTTTAAAAGTAAAAGAAATAACCATTCGCTATTATTTATGCATATACACTTACTAAGCCAAATTATCCTCAAAACATTGTCAATTTTTAAAAATTAAAATTGACTGTGTTCAAAGAGTTTTCTGCCAGGAAAATGCCATGATTTGGTTTGACTTGGTCTGTTCTCAAATGTAAGAATCATGTCTTTCATGACTATGAGAAAATAGTGGAAGCTGAAGGTCAGTCTAGGCTTGAGGTTTAATAACCAGAGATAATGTCTCAAAAGACAACATGTTCAAGGTATCATTTCACAATTATATGCATTTAATTAAATAAGGCAAACTCAAAAGCCATCATGCCTGGTAAGGACAACTAACAACATTGATTCCATATTCTGAGATAATATTTCCTCCTATTTTGTCAACTTTGCTAAGACTATTTTCTTATTCGTGCATAGCTATTTCTAGAATTCTAGTACAAGAAATAACCTTTGTTTCTGTGCTCAAGTCTGAGAGAATCATAAATTAGCCAATGTATCAAAAGGAATTCAAAAGAAAAGAGGACTCAGGACACATGGACATTTTCTATGCCTTTTCTTATTTTTTTTATGGCCAAAGTATCCCTTTTCTAAATAGAGGAATATGTTCACGAACAAAATCCAATCAATAAACATTGTCTTTATTCTGCATAAAAGTTGACCACTTAGAACTCCAACCAGGGCACTTTCCACTTGATTGAGCTTCTAATGGAATGATCATACTAATTGGATGAAATCTGAGTAATAGTCCTTGAAGCTGCATCAGATGAGGTTCTCAGGCATGCCTTGACAGTGATGGCCTTTTGACTACTATCAAGACTAAACACCTCACCTGCCACAGGTGCCCAAAGTATAAGGGGAAGGTAGGGGCACATCAATGGGGAAATAAAGCATTTAATGAAATCGGGTGAAATGTCTGGTTATAATGCTGAAGCCAGTGGGTTCCCCTCTATTTTTCTATCTAGGTGGAGGGTTTTCAGATCTATTCTAATCATTTTTTACTGGGGCTAGTTTATGAGGGTGAAAAGTTCATCAGTGTATAAGAACTTCTATTCCTTCCATGGAGCAAAGTCATATTCTTTTTAATTTCTGAGTCCAAAGCACAATAATGTACATCTACGTAGACATAGCCTCTCCCAAGGACAAACCTTGAAGAAATGAAATGATTATAGTTGCAAATGAAAAAGATTTTGAAATTTTATATTTTGTAAACAGAAGAAAACAATTCCAGTGATGAACCAAAGGTGGTAACTTGAATTTCTCTTCTGGTCAAGACACTTACAAAAAGATGAGGTATTTAGAAAAAGCTGTACTCATTACCACACATTGGAGCAGCATGGCTGGTAAAGCTTAGTGGAATTCATTTTTAAAAGGACCATTTCCAGTAGATTTCTATCTCTCAAAGTTCACTTTTTTTTTTCAGGGATCACATCCATAAGTGTGTGCCATGATTAGTAATTAGGAAGTTCAGTTGTATCACCGTCATGTCTTTTATTAAAGAATTTAAATACACAGGAGAATGGTCAGCAAGTTAAGAAGTCAAGTTGAAAAGGAGCCACTCTTTGTCAATAGCAACCCATAATGATTTCTGTACAGTGGAAGTGAGGTAGCTAAGATCTCCAAGTATGGCCTGAAGACTAGCCAGTGCTGTCCATGTGGTTGACTACAGAACCTCTTATTAGTTTCATTCTATTAAAGTCCTCTCTACCTGTTCATGAAAATGGAGTTCCCATCATGGCGCAGTGGTTAACAAATCCAACTAGTAACCATGAGGTTGCGGGTTTGATCCCTGGCCTTGCTCAGTGAGTTAAGGATCCGGCGTTGCAGTGAGCTGTGGTGTAGGTCGCAGACGCGGCTCAGATCCCAAGTTGCTGTGACTCTGGCATAGGCCAGTGGCTACAGCTCCAATTAGACCCCTAGCCTGGGAACCTCCACATGCAGCGAGTGTGGCCCTAGAAAAGGCAAAAAGACCAAAAAAAAAAAAAGTGTAAATAGATCATTCAAAAAATTGTGCTGTGAAAAAAAATCTTTTTTTTGTGAAAAAAATGAAATTCCATACTTACTTCATATTACAAACAAAAACAATATCAGTTTTATTAAAGACATGGGGGGACATGAAACTTGTAGAATAAATATAAGTGAAATATCTTTTTAATACCAGGTGAGGAAAGAATTTCTTAAATGAAATAAAAATACCACAATACCTAAAAGATTATTTTACGTATTGAACTATGATAATAACTAATAGCTTTGGTATAATAAAGAACAATTAAAAATTTAAAAACAAACCACAAATTAAAAGAAGGTAATTTTAACCTTTTTTTTTTAATCTTTTTGTCTTTTTTAAGGCCCGCCCGCGGCATATGGAGGTTCCCAGGCTAGGGGTTGTATCAGAGCTGTAGCTGCCGGCCTATGCCAGAGTCACAGCCACGGCTGATCTGAGCCGCATCTGTGACCCACCACAGCTCACAGCAACGCCGGATCCTCAACCCACTGAGCGAGGCCAGGGATCGAACCCGCAACCTCATGGTTCCTAGTTGGATTCGTTAACCACTGAGCCACGACGGAAAGTCCAAAAAAAGGTAATTTTTTAACTTCTATAACTGATAGACTTGTATGCAGAATAGCAAAGAAACTAAAAAAATTATTAAGAAAAACACAAACAAGAAAATGACCAAGGATCAGAGTAAGAACATTGAATTGATAATAAACTTATAAAATGTATTACCTCATCAGTAATGAGGAAAATGGAAATTAAAATAATAAATAGCATTTTAAACCCACCATATTGATAATAGTTGACCAGGATGCAGAAAAAGAGAGACCGTTGTACTAATGTTATTGGGACTTATTGTATGCCAGAAACTCTGTTGCATACACATCATTACCGATACAAGTTTAACTATGGCAAAGAAATTATAAAGCATTCTTGGGAATTATATATACCAGCTTAGAGTAGAGGTTGCCTTTGGGAATGACATTATGGGAATGTAATCGGGGAATACCGTTCCAAAGGTTTGCCTCCAGGTATCTGTTACCTGTTAAATTGAAAGAGAGTGACAGATCTGAGTCAAAAGGATGGTTGTCAGATTGTGTGCTTTCTGTAGCCTCCTCACCTCTGTCCTTTAGGTGTCTTATCCCAGAACTCGTGCTCTTAGAATCTCTTTAAATGCTCACAGCAGGTTGATATTATTGCTATTCCATTTAACATACAATGAAACAGAAACTGGGAGATGTTAGTTGACTCACAGCTGGCAACTGAGGGAGCCATAATTAGAACCCAGATCTGATCTGCTCCAAACTTTTTTTTGGCAAGGCATTCTACTAACAAACCGTGAGCCAGGGGACACACTCTTTTTTTTTTTGCTTTTTTTTTTTTTTTTTTTTGCTATTTCTTGGGCCGCTCCCTCGGCATATGGAGGTTCCCAGGCTGGGGGTCGAATCGGAGCTGTAGCCACTGGCCTACACCAGAGCCACAGCAATGCGGGATCCGAGCCGTGTCTGCAACCTACACCACAGCTCACGGCAACGCCGGATCGTTAACCCACTGAGCAAGGGCAGGGACCGAACCCGCAACCTCATGGTTCCTAGTCGGATTCGTTAACCACTGCGCCACGACGGGAACTCCAGGGGGGACACACTCTTTAGGCAGCCTCTGTGGAACAGTGGGAAGGCATGTGTGGAGTTCAGACTGGAGACCCAGTCCAGACTCTACCATTTATGAGCAGCATGAACTTGGAAGAGTTACCTGAGCTCTCTGAATCTTAGTTTATTCCTCTCTTAAAAAGATCCACTAAATACAAAGAGTTGCCAGCGTTAAACAAGATGCTAAATACAGTGTACTTTATCAGTACAAAGAGACAGACAATTTAATGTAGAAAAAGGAAACATGTCTGAATAGGAATTAGGAGTCCTCAAATTCCCATGGCCCAGCACAGTACTGGCACATAGTAAGCTTTCAGCAAATACTTGTTGATGGGGATGTTGACTAGTCCACATGGGAACCTAGAAGTCAACCAGAACTGGCAGCACTCTATAGAAGTCTCTGTAAATGTGTTAGCCTACAAAGGAGTAAAGGATCCCAGGCTGACACATTTGGGTTTCTTGCTAACAGTCATCCTAATGGAAAGGAAGGAGGAACACACCAGGATGTCTTGCAGAGAGCCTCTTAGGGTTCCAGGGAGAGAAGAAAAATAGGATTAGGAGAATATGCATATCATGCACTTATTTGCTTTATTTCTTGCCTATTCCTGGTTGGAGAAAATGCACTTCAGGAAGCTGTAGGCATGAAGAAAAGGTCTAGCTATGAAAAGGTGCTTTGTACAAGGTTCTCAGGTTCTGACAGGAAGCAGCTGCTTCACCAGGTATAGTCAAGAGTCCCCTTGTACTCTGAGTCAGGGCCTGAGTCAACATTCTGACAAATGTACCTGCTCAGACAAGTATCAGGACTGTCTTAAAGAAAAGGAAAATAAAATCATGAAATTACATAATTCAATGATGAACATTTTCTTTCAAATGAGAAAATAAATTAGAATACACAACAAAATGCAAGTTTTAAAATGCTAACACTAATACCACAAAATTTTTTTGTTGTCTTTTTAAAGCCACACCTGTGGCATATGGAAGTTTCAGGCTAGGGGTCAAATTGCTATACCATAGCCACAACAACAAGGGATCTGAGCTGCCTTTGCAACCTACACCATAGCTCATGGCAATGCAGAATCATTAACACATGGAATGAGGCCGGGGATCGAACCTGTGTCCCCATGGATACTAGTCGGGTTCATTACAGTTGAGCCACAGAAGGAACTCCCGTAATTCATTTATCAATTACTACATGGAACACTTAAATAATACATAATCTTTTGGCCATTGAATGCAGAGACTTTGATTGCCTTTTCATGTGACAACAATCTTGTAATATTTCTTAAACAGATACTAGGAAGACATTTAGTCTTTCCTCCAGCCTGGTTGATCGAAGAAGCCATTTCTAATACAGATAGCTAAAAATTACTGAACTCTATCTAGATGAGATCCTGAGGGATGTAAATATATTCTCCTATCCTAAACTAGGTGGTTTACTGCTCAGCTCAACTTCTATTTACCCAACACTCCCTGGGGCCATTCCGACATCGCCCCACAAGAGGTGAAGCGCGATGAAGGGGAGTTCTTAACTCATCAAAATAAAATATTTTGGGGAGTTCTCATTGTGGTGCAGTGGAAACCAACCCAACTAGTATCCATGAGGATGCAGGTTCAATCCCTGGCCTCGCTCAGTGGGTCAGGGATCCAGTGTTGCCATGAGCTGTGGAGTGGGTCATAGACACAGCTCAGATCCCACGTTGTTGTGGCTGTGGCTGTGGCTGGCAGCTGTATCTCTGATTCAACCCCTTGCTTGGGGAATTCCGTATGCTGCACGTGTGACACGAAAAAACCCCAACAACAACAAAAAAATAATATTTTGCAGGTTTTACAGAAACATACCCTCTGAAGATATTGGTAGTGCTTTTTCTGAGGTCCTGCAAAGGCCCAGGCAGATGATGGACCCTGAAGTTTGATCTTCCTCTGCCTCAACTAATCTGCCTCTGCTTCCCGCCCCCTGCCCGCCCCCCGCCCTGCCAGGCATGCCAAGGCAGTGCAGAGCCAGGAAGTTGGTAACAAAAGGAGGGGGGTGCCGGAGCTTCCCTCCCTTTTCTATGAGTTCCTACTGGCATTGTAATAATCTTAGTTGTCAAGCCTGCCTGAAAACTGGCCAGAATTTCAAGTCTCCTCTCCAGTGGAAATTGTAGGAAAGAATGCCCCCTTCCCGCCAAAGCTCATGCTCTTCCACTGTTAAAGAAATTAGATTCCAAAGGCCATTTCATTGATGTTTAAAGTGACTTAACTTAGACAGAAACAGCCTTTATTATCTTTGGAGAGAATTTCTTTACTCCACAGTATTAGGAAGATGCTCCAACATGCTGAGACTAGAAAGGTCTGACTGGCACTGGTAAAACTCTGTGTTACTGAATTGCACGCCAAATTCACTGAATTCACTGAATTCACTTCACTGAATTGAAGGGGCGATGTGAATGCAACACATGTGAATACGATTGACTATTGGGTCGCCATTAATATTTCTTTCCATGTGCTACATAGAACCCTGGTGATTTAAAGAATCATTGCTGGCCTGGGTTATCCTACCAGAGCAACAGAACATATATGTTGTTATAAACAGAGGGCATTTCTGGCACAGAGGAAAATAGGGCTCAACGTGAAGTTCAGCTTATTTCCTTTCCATCTAGGCCACGAGGAAAAGGGAATTGGAGGTTCAAATGGGGACAGCTTCACAAGGCAACTAAAAAAATAAAATAAAAAACCCTTAAAACCAAACCGCAACCATGCTTACACTAACCTGGCCCTGTGGAGCCCTAATTCCAGTAACACCCTTGGATCGCATCCATTCTTCCCAAGGCTCACTCCCAAGACTGAATGAGCTGAGGAGTGCTTTTTGCTCAAAAGAGACACTGAAGACCAGATTCAGCAATATGGCAAAACTCTTGGTTCTTGAGGGCAGAGAAGCCCTGTGAATGGCTATAAAGAGAAGATTAGTTCTTCCTGATTCACAGGCTTTAGGTTGATAATTTATCCATGATACCAAGCCACCAAAATTCACCTTTCTGCAATACAGCCTCTGAAAAATTTGATTATATATTTAAATATAACAGGTGCATTTTCTGTTACATCTATATATCCATGATTCTATATTTCATATGCTTTCTTTAATGCGAATACATAATATAGAAAAGCAATTCTTTATTTTAAGGACCTAAGCAAAGAAATTATTTCAAAAGCATCTTACCTACCATGGACAATGGTCTAGGTATGAAATAAACCAGGCTGAAATAAATATTTTTCTCATCATTAAAGTTAAAAAATAATTGTTGATACATTTTTGGACAAGGTTGTTTAAGAGAGTATGTTGAATGTTATAAGTGATGATGAAAAGAGAAAAAAAAATAAGGAAAGTTTGTATTTGACATCATCCCTTTCTTCTAATCTTCAAGTGGCTAGTCCAAAATAATTTTATATTAGCTATTAATCCATTCTACTTGTTGTTATATTTTTAAGAAATTGTAAAAACAAGAAATAAATATCAAAAACATCATCCAACATTGCTTAGTCTATTGATGGTTAAATGATAATAATGGCATCAGTGCAGTGGAAAGAAAGGACAAATGACAATTGCTGTAAAGTCATTAAACTATGTTTTGATATTTTCTTTCTTCCATGGCTCCGCCTTCATTGTATCAATAACTCATATAATTTCTTTGCAAAAAGGAGGCGGTCGAGAAGTGATTTGTTCCTCAAAATGTATTGCAATTTCTTAATACTATTTAGTAATGCTAATTTGTCTTACTTTTTATTTAAAATAGAATGATTTTTTAAAATACCAAAGCACATTCACATAAAACTGTAACAAGTTTTCAAAACTTCTCTGTTTATACAAATTATAGAAAGGTAGACAGATCAAGAATTTAGAGACTAGATAGATTGCTCCCTCTTCTGGTAAATTAAGATACTTCAAAACATGAAATACTGAATATGTGGCAGAGGGTTGAGAATAGTTCTAATCTTTCATAGGAATGTTACTATAAACTATTTAAAATAGATTACAATTAATTAGAACAGTTCCCAACCTAAGACCCTAGATGGTAGCTTTACAGTAGGACCTCCAAAGGCTAAAGTGAAGGGTTTTTTGCCTTTGGTAAGTAGGGCAATTTTTTTTTTTTTTTTTACCCTAAAAACACTTCCAGTGTTGCCCAACCAGTACTCTTGCATCTAATTAGGATTCAGATTGAAATTTGAGATGTCTGGTAATCACTGCATTGGGATGGAGAGAGGAACCCACTGAAGCAGAAATATGCTTCTCAGCTCTTTAACGAAGAGGTCTGAAAGAATACACTATGAAATTCACTTTCCTCTGAGGTTTTATTTACTTAATTTTGCCTCTTGCCCAGTAGGGCAGATGAGGGAGTGGGACTCAGGTTACAAAGGAAAGCAAATCAGGCACTTCAGAACAAATTATGAAAACGAATTTTTTTTTTTTCTTTTTAGGGCATATGAAGGTTCCCAGGCTAGGGGTCAAATCAATGCTCCACTTGCTGGCCTATGCCACAGCTACATCAATGCCAAACCTGAGCCATGCCGGCAGCCTACACCACAGCTCACAGCAACGCGGGATCCTTAACCCAGTGAGCAAAGCCAGGGATTGAACCTGCATCCTCATGGATACTAGTCGGGTTTGTTATCCCTGAGCCACAAGAGGAACTCCAAAAATGAGTTATTTTTTTCTTCCTCTGTCTTATTCTGATCTAGGTCTGTTACTGAGAGTCATTTATTTATGAATGGATTATGTCTAAAGTCAATTTGTAAATCCTTGATTTGGAATTTGGAATTTTTTTTTCAGAGAATCAAAGTAATCCATGGTGGTCAGTCTCTTTACTAGTTTTTAAAAAGTCTAAAAAGGATGTAATATAGGGAGTTCCCGTCTTGGCGCAGTGGTTTACGAATCCGACTAGGAACCACGAGGTTGCGGGTTCGATCCTTGGCCTTGCTCAGTGGGTTAAGGATCCGGCGTTGCCAAGTGAGCTGTGGTGCAGTTCTCAGACGCGGCTCGGATCCCTCGTTGCTGTGGCAGTGGCGTAGGCCGGCGGCTACAGCTCCAATTAGACCCCTAGCCTGGGAACCTCCATGTGCCACGGGAGCGGCTCAAGAAATGGCAAAAAGACCAAAAAAAAAAAGATGTAATATAGGAGAAAAGATAAATTAATACTTTACACCTACTATAAAGAGGGAAGTGGTGTTCAGGGACTACCCTGAGAGGCTTCGTTGAAGGAAGAAAAGCTGTAGCCCTGAGGATTTAGTTTGCAAAGAAGCACCAGATGGGAAGTGTGCTGAGAAACAGGGAACCAAGGGTAATAGGAGAAAGCCGAGACAGCAGAGCAGAAGACCAGAACCTTGAGGAGGGTGATCAAAGTGGCCATCAACAGAGTCCTCCGACCAAAGAATTTCTGAGAAAGTGACATCTTTGTAAAATCTCTGTCTTCTCCAGCCTTGCATTAAAAGAGTCAGAAGGCTGGTGCCCTCTAGAGGACCATTCCTGAAATTTGTTAGAGTTTGGGGTTTGGGGATTTATGTAGTTTTCATGGCTTGTTTGGGGGTGGGGAAGGTACACTTGGTTGGGTAGACCCATTGGCTAGACAACCATGAACATCTCTATTCAAAGTGGGCTCTCAAAGTATTTTTTTTTTTTTTGGTCTTTTTGTCTTTTTAGGATTGCACCCGCAGCATGTGAGGTCCAATCAGAGCCATAGCTGCTGATCTACGCCAAAGCCATGGCAAGGAGGGATCCGAAACGCGTCTGCGACCTACACCACAGCTCTTAGCAACGCTGGATCCTTAACCCACTGAGAGAGGCCAGGGATCGAACCTGAGTCCTCATGGATGCTAGTCGGATTCGTTAACTGCTGAGCCATGACGGGAACTCCCTCAAAGTAAAGAAAATATATTTCTTCTTCCAAGTGCTGCAACAATGATTTCTTTAGCCACATTTACTGCATTTATATGTTAATTAGTATTTTAAGCCTGGATTGAGAAACTTGCCACTATTTCTGGTCTTGTTTCTTAAAAGAGAGAGAAGGAAAAGGAGGGGAAGGAGATAGAGACGAGGAAGAGGAAGAGGAGGGGAAGAAGAGGAAGGATAAGAAGAGGAAGAAGAAGGAGGAGGAGAAAATGAAGAAAAGAAGAGGAAAAAGAAGAATAGGAGGAGGAAGAATAAAGAAGGAGAGGGAGAAGAGGGGAGAGAAGGAGGTGGAAGGGAGGAAGACAATAAGATAGGAATATGGGAGCTCCCTTTGTGGCTCAGTGGTTAAGGAACCTGACTAGCATCCTTGAGGACGCAGGTTCAATCCCTGGCCTTGCTCAGTGGGTTAAGGATCCGGCATTGCTGTGAGCTGTGGTGTAGGTCACAGACACAGCTCGGATCCTGTGTTACTGTGGCCGTGGTGTAGGCCGGCGGCTATAGTTCCGATTCTATCCCTAGCCTGGAAACCTCCATATGCCACAGGTGCAGCCCTAAAAAAGACAAAAGTCAAAAAGAAAAAAAAAAGGAATATGAATTTCAAATATTTACATATGTGTTTTTGTATATGTATATGTATATATACATGTATTTAGCCATTATTTTCAAATACCAAATGTAAAACTGTGATAAAGAAAATAATTGAATATTTGAGAGTAAAATTAGCTCAGTAATGAATCCTTCAGTGTCCCTACTCTGCCAATGTATTTTTTTTCCTGCCATTTTAAAGGCACCAAAAAAAAAAAAAAATCACACTTCTAAGATTTTAGGGAAAACTTGAAAATTGTAAACACAGTAACTGGAGTATTTAAAAGAAACTCATTAGACTTCCCCTTGTCGCTTAGCAGTAACGAACCTGACTAGTATCCATTAGGATGCTGGTTCAATACCTGGCCTCTCAATGGGTTAATGATCCAGCATTGCCAAGAGCTGTGGTGTAGGTCACAGACACAGTCTGGATCCTGCATTGCTGTGCCTGTGGCATAGACTGGCAGCCGTAGTTCTGATTTAACCCCTAGCCTGGGAACTTCGATATGCTGCACATACAGCTAAATAAATAAATAAATGGAAACTCACTAAAAGGATAAAGTTTTAGTTGACAGTTATAGAGTAGCACAGATGATAAAGCTGTAATGATCCATGCGCTACTGGAGAAAATTTAATACTATAATTGTAGGAGCGGTTGTTAGTACAGTGTTGGAAACACCAGTGATGTAATTGCCATGCTTCTTTTATAGTGTGTTGTTAAATATTTGATATTATTGTAGATTTTTGATTCCATAAACACTAAACATCGGAATTAAAGTGTTAAATGATATGGAAAAAGGTTTTTATGCATTTGAAAAGTTCAGTTTCTTCTCAATCTGTAGTGATGTGCATTAGATTTCATTAAAGTGAATAGGATTATCACTGGTTTATCACCAAGTCAAGGCTGCTTTGAAAATTTCTTTGCTGAAGTGTTCCCCTGGTGGCTCAGTGAGTTAAGAACCCAACACAGTGTCCACAAAGATGTGGGTTCAATCCCTGGCCTCGCTCAGTGGGTTAAGGATCTGATGTTGCTGGGAGCTTCAGCGTAGGTCACAGATGCAGCTTGGGTCCAGTATTGTTGTGGCTGTGGCTGCAGCTCCAATTCAGCCCCTAGTCCAGGAACTTCCATATGGTGCTGGGGCGGCCCTAAAAAAAAAAAAAAAAAAAAAAAGATGATAATGTCTTTCACTCATTGTGCAAATCACTGTGTACGCTGTTCAGAACGTCAAGCCAAGATCATATGCTCTCTTCCATAGTTATCTCATCCTTGTTCTTCAAATAACATGTATTTTCAAAGCTTATTTGTTGTCCTTCCTGAAATGAATTGTCACTTTTAGGAAACACATGTTTTTTAAAAAAATTATTGGAGTATAGTTGACTTACAACATGTGTTAGCGTCAGGTTTTGAGAGGTACGTTTAGTGAAAACTTGAGCATTTTGGACTCTGGAATTAGACCCACAAACTTATAGTCACTGGAGTAATGTTTTACCTTTGTGACAAAAAAGCATGAAATTCAACATTTTTTTTTTTTTTTCAGAATCACAGAGACCAGGTGCTATTGTAACCAAACAGGGCCCTGTGGGGCTCCTAGGCACAAAATTCTTTCTGTGTCCCCCATTTCTTTCTTTTCTTTTTTTTCCTTTTTGCCTTTTCTAGGGCCACATCCATGGCATATGGAGGTTCCCAGGCTAAGGGTCTAATCAGAGCTGTAGTCACTGGCCTACGCCAGAGCCAAAGCAATGCAGGAACCGAGCCACATCTCCGACGTGCATCACCGCTCACAGCAACGCCGGATCCTTAACCCAATGAGCTAGGCCAGGGATCGAAGCCGAAACCTTATGGTTCCTAGTTGGATTTGTTAACTACTGTGACAAGACAGGAATTTTTTTTTTTTGCCCCATTTCTTATTTTTAGGGAAAGGGCATCATTCAGCATCCATGGCCTTCACTGAGTTCCAAGGGGCAGGTTCAGACAGTTGCTGATCAGGGAAGGAAGGGGATGCAAAGACTAGGGAGGAACTGTCAAGCAACAATAGTACAGTCTTGGGGCAGGATCTTGGTTCCCTCTCAAGGGATACACATAATGACATAGGCATTTTATACACCTAAGAGAAGAGTTACATGCCTTATGCTTCACTTAGAAATGAATATTTTAAAATAGAACAGCTTGGAGCCCTTGCTTGTACTTCTCCCTTGTTTGATGCACCCTAAAAAAAATCACTTGTAAGCTAAATGTTAGGCACCTTGAGCACAATTGCTTGTGGCTTAAAAATTATCAGCACATGATATTTTTTTCAGGAACTTTGCTAGTTTGTTCTAATCTGTGATCAACATGCCCTTTTCCCAAGTACTGCTATTCTAGGCAAATAACCCAGAAGACGACTACCAGGATCATGCTGAGATCGCCTGACACCAGCTTTGATGACCAAGATTCCCCCAAAGAAAGAATGCATGTTTGCCCCCATCCTGATTCTTGTCTGAAACCCTGTTTTTCTCCTTTTAGACTATAAAAGTCCTTGCAATCCAACCCCAAGGGAGGGCACAGTCTGTAGGACATTAGCCTGCTGTGGCCTCCTTTGCCTGGCAAAGCAATGAAAGCTATTTTTTTTCTAGTTTACTGAAAATTTTGTCTCCACGTTTCTCTTCAGCACCAGTGGACAGATGCTATTGCTTAATCATATGTTTAAAAGATTGGATATTAACTTGCACATGATGTATGGCATATTCTCTCTCTTTCTCTCCCTCTTTGTGAGGACGCAAGGACACTCTGGCCTTGTTATATTGAGAATTTCTCCCCTATACAAGGACAGTTAGGTTACCTACCTTACTTCAGTATGTGGAAGGGAAGTTAGTCCTGGCAGGCTCTGTTTTGTCAACAAAACGCACACTTGCTAGTCCTAGGCTGAGGGACAGTAATGAGAAGACTTGGAGTGGTGGGGACATAAGGTAAGTCAGCCGGCAGCCCTGGAATCACTGTTTCTTCCCTGTGATCCCAATCAGAATCAGGATGCTTGGTTAAAGATTACAAAGGCATGCCCTTGGCAAAGAAGATGAAGACAACAGGTGTCTTTGTGTTATAAATACTACATTTCCTGACATTGAATTGCCCTCCTCTGCTGACTTCACAGGTATGAAATGATGGAATGGTGTGAATGAAGAGCTCTTATTCCTAAAAAGCCTTGAAGACTTAGGCTTCATCCAGGTTGATACCTCTAATCACTTAATTTTCCAAACTACATTTAAAAAACATAGTTCCAACTTGTATATAAAGGGATTGCTAGTTTCAAATTTTAGAGCATTTCCACCCCTCCCCTCCTTAGGCCACTATACTATTCCCAACTTCTTGGTTTTTTTGTTGTTGTTGTTTTTTCTTTTTAGTGCCGCACCTGAGGCATATGGAAGTTCCCAGGATAGGGGTCGAATTGGAGCTGCAGCTGCTGGCCTACACCACAGCCACAGCAACGCCAGATCTTTAACTCACTGAGCAAGGCTAGGGATTGAACTTGCATCTTCACAGACACTATGTTGGGTTCTTAACCCCCTGAGCCACAATGGGAACTCCCCCAACTTCTTATAAGAGGGTACATTCATTAGGATGGAGATATTTTGAAAAGCTATATCTTGAAACAACAAGATAGTATCAAGAAATATACATAGACCATATTTGATAATTGGAAAAAATGTCAGTAGATTCTTGTTTAACAAACCTTAAATTTAGGACAAAATTAAAGAGTGGACCCTTGCTATCGGGATAATTTTCTCCTATAGACCTTGAATATTCCATAACAACCAGGTTTTGTCAGTTTTAAATGTAATTTGAAATTTACCAAATGGTGGAGTTCCCGTCGTGGTGCAGTGGAAACGAATCTGACTAGGAACCATGAGGTTGTCGGTTCGATCCCTGGCCTTGATCAGTGGCTTGAGAATCTGGGGTTGCCATGAGCTGTGGTGCAGGTTGCAGATGTGCCTCGGATCTGACATTGCTATGGCTGTGGCTGTGGTTTAGGCCGGTGGCTATAGCTCCAATTAGACCCCTAGCCTGGGAACCTCCATATGCTGCAGTTGCAGCCCTAAAATACAAAAAGACACACACACACACACACACAAAGAAATTTACCAAATGGAAATTAATTTATCTTCCAATATTTAACCACCCTGAAGAAATATCCAAGTGATCATGGGCAATAATGATTGTGGCCCCCATTCATTCACTTATTCAACAAATATTTATTGAGCATCTACTTACCTGGTGAGTATCTGACTTTCAGCTTTGGTACTATTCTGTGCACACCAGTTCTCTCATATTGATGAGAAAGGTTATTCTAGTTGTTTTCTGTTCCAATAGTGATTAGGAAAATTTTGCAGTTCTGTTTATTATTGCCTCACCTTGAGGGATAAGAAAGTGGAGTAGGACTCAGAAATGTTCGAGTGAATACTATTTACGATTGTATCATTTAGGAAAAAGAAGTCTAAACTGATTTAGTTTAGAATATGTTGTTTGTACTGATTTGGTGCACATCATGGTGACCTGGCAATGGAATTGTTTTGATTTCAAGTCAGAAATCCACAAATTGAAAAAAACAAAACAAAAAAACAGTAGAATTGATAAATAAATATGTTAATTACAAAAATGGATAATTTTCAGAGGAATCATGCATGTCTAAAATTGACCGGAGGCAAAAATATTTGAATAGTAAAATGACCTTGAGAAAATCTTAGCTGGTTGCCAAATACCACCACTCCACATTCACAAAAAAACACCAGGTCAGGAAGGCTTTAATGTAAAATTCTTTCCAATTTCATGCAATAAATAGTAATATTCTATTTTAAATTATCCACAAAAATAAGATGCATACAATGCTAACATAACCTTGAGAAAACATTATAGAAATACCTCAAAAATACATAAAATAAAGGAAAGAAAGAAAAAAATGGAAGAATTAAAAACAATAGGTCAATCAGTGATCTTTGGCAACTCAAAGTCCAAAACAAAATTTATCAAATTGAATTTAGCAATGTATTAATGTAATTGTTCAGTATGAGTAGGTAATTTTTACTTTACAAATCCAGTGGGATTGAACACTATCTAATCTATGGATATAATTCATTACAAAAAAAGACAGCTAAAAAAATGTGTGATAATCTTGATGCATTTCAAAGAGTCATTTTATAAAACTTTGGAGTGGTTTTATTTTTTATTTTATTTTTTATTTTATCTTTTCTAAGGCCACACCCATGGCATATGGAGATTCCTAGGCTAGGGGTCCAATCAGAGCTGTAGCCACCAGCCTATGCCAGAGCCACAGCAACACGTGATCTGAGCCACGTCTATGACCTACACCACAGCTCATGGCAACATTGGATCCTTAACCCGCTGAGAGAGGCCAGGGATTGAACCTGCAACCTCATGGTTCCTAGTCGGATTTGTTAACCACTGACCCATGACGGGAACTCCCTGGAATGGTTTTAGATTCATAAACTTATTAATATAATAAATAAAATACATTTATAAAAATTTTATAAAATAAATTTATATTTATTAATATAACGTAAATTAAAGGATGATTAAGAATTGCCAAGATTGTTGAGAAGTTTGGATTAGTGTCATTCCTATTAAAATAAGTGTAATGGTCAGAATAAGATAATTACTGTAACAAAATAACCCTCAAATTTTAGTGACTTACCCAATAAAAGTTTCTCATGTAACTTTTCAAAATGAGAGTTCTCTGGCAGTTCTGCTGGGAAGCTGTCCTCTAAGTGATGACTCAAGAATCAGTCTCCTCCCTTCTTTGGCCTCAACATCCACTAAGGAATGGGAATTTTGGTCTCTAGCTTCAGCTGGGAAAAGAGTAAGAACAGGGAGATTACTTAGGAAATTTCTTAGGGAGCAGGCTTGGGAGAAATGTACATGACCTCTGCATGCATTCCATTCAATTATATGTTGCCACCGTACCACAAAGCAGGATGGAAAATACACTGTGTGTACTGAAAAGGATAAGGAAATAAGGCTTGATGAATACATAGCAGTCTATGCCTTCATGAAAAACAAGCCACGGCTTCCTTCTATCACTTTTTTGAGCCACCATTTCCGAAATGGTAAAAATATTGGTAAAAGATAGAAAAAATTTGTAATTATTTACTGATGACTTCATATACAAGAGACTAAAAGAGTCAATATCCAATTTCCTGGAATAGACCATTTATGGAAAATAATATTTAAAAAAGAATATGGGAGTACCCATCGTGGCACAGTGGAAACAAATCCGACTAGGAACCATGAGATTGCAGGTTGAATCCCTGGCATAGATCAGTGGGTTAAGGATTCAGCATTGCTGTGAGCTGAGGTGTAGGTCACAAACACAGCTTGGATACCGCGTTGATGTGCCTATGGTGTAGGCTGGCAGCTGTAGCTCTGATTCAATCCCTAGCTGGGGAACCTCCATATGCTGCGAGTGAGGCCCCCCCAAAAAAGAATATACATATATGTGTGACTGAGTCACTTTGGTATATAGCAGAAATTGGCAAAACATTGTAAACCAACTATACTTTAATTTTTTTAAATGAATCAATTGAAAAGCTACTAGAGGATTTCACATTTTGGGTCAACAAAACCAACTAGTGCCCATGAGGACTCAGGTTCAATCCCTGGCCTTACTCAGCGGGCTAAGGATCCGGCATTACTGTGAGCTGTGGTGTAAACTGCAGATGCTGCTTAGATCCAGTGTTACCGTGGCTGAGGTGTAGGCTGGCAGCTGTAGCTCCAATTTGACAAGGAACTTCCATGTGCCGCAGGTGTGGCCCTAAAAAGCAAATAAACAAACAAAAACAAAACAAACAAAAACAGAAAGAAAAGCTACAAATTATAGGAGCTTAGTAAAACTACCAGCTGTAAAATGACTGAATAAAATCCAAAAATTTCCTTAAATAACAGTGATAATAAGCAAAATTATATAATGGAAAATATTTAGGAATACACATAAAAATAAAAATTTTAAAAATTCACGTGCATAGAAATAAACCATTAAAATTATCTTTAACATCATGAAAGAAACTTTGAATGAATGAAAAGAAACATTTTTCTATACATGAAGATTCAGTATAGTCAGTGGACCCATTTCACTTAAATTAAACAATAAATTTAATGTAATTTTCAGAAAAATCTCATTATAATTTAAATTTTGTTGTATTGCTCTAGAAGTCACCTGAAAGAATAAGTATGTTAGAAAATTTTGAAAATGTTGCCATGTAAGACATTAGGATACATTACAGAGCTACAATATTCCAAACAATGTGTCATGGTTACCAAAGAACAAAACAAAAAGAATAGAATCAACACTAAAGGAACTGTAAAGTGTGATAATAAAGTCTCTTTTAGTTTTGAGATGAAAATGGCAGGATAAATTGGAGGGGAAATTTCCAGTTTTTCAATAAATGGTATTCATTTGAAGAAATAAATTAATATAGTCAATTCCCAAATTTACATAACATATCAAAATATATTCCATATTAGTTAAAGAATTCATAAAGGCAGTTAAAAATAAAACATAACCTCTTGTACTGGGGAAATTATTTTTAAGAACAATGCCAAAAGTAGAATCCATCTTGTGATTTTTAAAAATTTTAATTCTACAAATTTACTGAAGATCTATCATATGCTAACACTAATGATCACCAATCCTTTATTTTACATATTATTTCCAGCTAAATCTTTACATAAATATTTAGTGCAAGTGTGAATACCAGGAAAAAAGCATAATTATAGGAAGATATGAGAATATGTAACATTAGAATGTAACAGACTGGTTAGCCAAGGAAGTGACATCAAAACTTATGCCAAAAGGTAAATAGAATTTAGTCAGGCAATAGAGTTCCCACCATGGCTCAGTAGAAACAAATCCAACTAGGAACCATAAGGTTGTTGGTTCAATCCCTGGCCTCCCTCAGTGGGTTAAGAATCCAGCGTTGCCATGAGCTGTGGTGTAGGTCGCAGACATGGCTTGGATCTGGCGTTGTTGTGGCTGTGCTGTAGGCTGGTGGCTACAGCTCTGATTACACCCCTAGCCTGGGAACCCTCCTAGCGGATGCAGCCCTAAAAAGACAAAAAAAGTCAAAAAAAAAAAAAAGAATTTAGGCAATGGAAGGGAGATGATTACTATAACAAATAAATATGTATGATTGAGGTTGGAACAAATAAAATAATACTGATTTTCCATATTTAGATTTTTTTCCCCCTTTCTCTCAAGAGCTATAGGGGGTCTTTAGAAGGATCTTAGGTAAATAGATTTGGATTTTTAAAAGATTATTTTGGCTATAGAATGTCTTCAAGAGAGGCATGAGAAGGGGAAGAAGTCGACGAGAGATAAGGGCTTGAACTCATCTTGAATAGTGACTGGTGGTAGCTGGAGAGATGGAGAGGGTGACTGGATTTGTTATATATTTTAGAGGAAGAATTCACCAGGCATGTAACAAATTACATGACGGGGAAGAGAGGGAAACGTAAAAGCTGACTCGTAGGCTGCTGATGGGAACAATGTGTGTCTTGAGCCTCCATTTCCGGAGATAGGATAGTCTGGAAGAGACATTTATTAACATTAAGGGGAGGTCAGGAACTTTCGATATTTGAGTTTAAGAAGCCTATGAAATTTCTTTTTTTTCCCCTTCATTCTCCCAGCTCTCCGTCACTCTCACTGTGGCTCCATCAACCACCCCTACAAAACTTCTAATTAGAGATAACTTGTAGCAAGTTAGAGGAAAAGATCCAGACCTCAAAATATTCTCACCAGATTTATTCTCAGTTATGGACATATATAGACAAAACTGAAGTTTCAGAAATAGATAGCATTGTTTAAGAATAGAGACTTTAATATACGGGAAGTACAAACAGTGTGTATATAAAATGAAAAGGGGTGTGGGCCAGAGGAATTCTACTATTTAAAGATTATACGACATGACCATAGGTCATTACTTTGGGGATTCTGAGACCAGCCCCAGCATGAGAGCTTTATAGACTTTGAATAACATAAAGAAATGAAGAATTTGGGTTTTCAAAAAGAAACGAGCAATTTTACTTTTATGTTCAGTATCATCGTTTTATTTTTTGGTTCGTAGATAATAATTGTAAGTCATATGTAAAAGAAAGTTTTTGAGTTTTAGATAGCCTCTTTAAAAAATAACCCTGCTCAAAAGTAATGATGCAAAGAATTTAACCTGTATTGATTATTAACTGGTACTGTTCATAAATATATTTACCACAGTACATTTTTCTGAAAGAAAATGATGACTAAAATAAGAGCAAATTTTGGAGTTCCCATTGTGGCTCAGCAGAAATGAATCTGACTCGCATCCATGAAGACACAGATTCGATCCCTGGCCTCGCTTACTGGATTAAGGGCCTGGCATTGCTGTGAGATGTGGTGTGGGATGCGGACACAGCTGGGATCCCACTTTGCTGTGGCTGTGGTGTAGGCCAGCGGCTACAGCTCACATTTGACCCCTAGCCTGGGAAACTCCAAATGCCATGGGTGTGGTCCTAAAAAGACAAAAATAAAAAAATTTTTAAAAGAGCAAATTTTGGCAGCATCTACTATATAGAATTTCAAATTTATACATTCAAACATAATTTATATCTAACCATCAATCACCTTTATGTATGAAGTAACATTTAAAAGTGACCTAAGTAGTCTTATACTCAGTTATTTATCAGTCAGCAAATATTTGCTGAGTATCTCCTATGCTTTAATAACTTAGGTATTAGTTGTCTTGAGGTATTGATACAAGAGGCAGTAACATCCAAGCTGAGACCCAAAACTGTAGCAAATTAAGAACAGATCATGCAGGAAATGGGAGTGAAGCCTATGCCAAAGAGAGGGAATGACACTAAAAAAGGCAAAGTGGTCAAAGAGGACCACACATTAAAAAAATGAAGAATGATAGGAAAATGCCTGGAATAACACTAGAAAACCAGAGCCTTCTGTCGCTTGAATGAGTCTGAACTACATTTTGGAATAATTAAGAGTCATTGATCAGAGCTGTATCCATGAGGATGCAGATTTGATCCCTGGCCCTGCTCGGTGGATTAAGGATCCAGCGTTGCCCTGAACTATGGGCAGCTTGGATCTAGTGCTGCTGTGGCTGTGGTGTAGGCTGGCAGCTGCAGCTCCAAATCGACCCCTAGCCTGGGAGCTTCCCTATGCCTCAGGTGAAGCCCTAAAACAAAACAAAACAAAAAACCCAAAACCCTCACCCATTCCAAGTGTACGATTACATGATTTTTAGTAAATTTCCTGAGTTACATGACCATAATTCAGTTTTAGAACATTTCATCCCTCCAATAAGATTCCTCATATTTAATTATAGTCACTCCCCATCCCCATCTCAAAACCCATTCATCTACTTTATTTCTATATATTTGTCCTTTATGGACATTTCATGTGAATTGATTCATACAACTTGTGCCTGGCTTCTTTCATTGGTATAATATTTTTGAAGTTAAAAAGCAGAAACAGAAAATAGTTAAAAGAAGGTCTATAATTATTTGGATGAGGGAAGAGAATAGTGATTTAATACTTAGAAAATAGTAAGCAGGACTCAGAGAAAAATGTATAGAGGATTTGGGGTTTAAATAAAGTATATACTACTCAAGAGGTGTTTTGAAATGTTTTCAGGTCAATAATCACATAAGCCTTTTTTTCCACTTCACTCAGAAGAGGGAGGCAGACATGCATTGTCACTCAGACAGACATGACTTAGGAAATTTCTGGACACTGATAAGACAACCAGCTCTATAATATACTTTCTTGTAACTTAAATTTCAGAGTGTCATCTAAGGATTATTTCCAGGAAAACTGTGCATTATAAAAGAAGAGCCTGATTTTCCTCTTGAAGCTACCAATCTACATATATATGTTTTCTTTTTTTCTCTTTTCTTTTCTTTTTATGCCTCCACATGGCACATGGAGTTCCCATGCCAAGTGTCAGATATAAGCCACAGCTTCAGCAATGCTTGTGGCAACGCTGGTTCCTTTAACCCACTGTGCCAGGCTGGGGACTGAACCTGCATCCTTGGCACTGCAGAGATGCCACTGATCCTGTTGTGACACAGTAGGAATTTTACATTAATATTTTGATCACAAATTTTACTTGGCTTTGGTTCTTTTTTCTCAGTTTATAACTTGCCTGTGTTTCTTTACAATTGAATTTCAAAATCTGAGGGAAAGTTGTTTCTGTCTTAGATCTCACAATAATTTATTTTGCACAATCTTCAATATGTTTTTGAATCATGAATGAGGTAATATTCTTTTCAGTGTATATTTCCTTAGAGGGTAAGGTATTAATTATGGTGGGAAACCAAACAGTTAATAAATGTAACATTTAATGAAAGGTTTTATTGTTCGTGAGGTTGACATGAGATGCTTAAATAGAATAGAGTAACTGTTTATTACTTTCCACGGCACCATCTTTTGAATGGGTGTGGGAGAGGAATTCTGTGACAGAGTCATTCACTGGATGTTATATACATATATATATACACATAAATGGCACATGGTATATAAGAAATACAAATAAATGTGTGCATTTATATAGAAAAAAGAGATTAGTAAGTAGAGTATATGAAATTATAAAATGGAAAAGGAGATGATTTGGGCCAGAGACCCTACCCAAAGCTTGTCCACTTTTATCCATGTGTATGTGTAGATGAGGTGACTTCCTGTACGATTTAACAACTAGTACTTTTTCAGCTTTTCTGCCTCTTTCCAGTGCCTATTCCTAATCATACATTCATTGTAATTATTCTCCACTAATGAATATCTATTACTGGGGTAGGGAGATTAAGGGACAGGTTTCTGGATATTTAGACAGTGAAAGAGCTAAATAAATAATCCATGGCAGGGAGTTCCCAGGTAGTGCAGCAGGTTAAGAATCCAGCATTGCCACTGCTATGGCTTGAGTCGCTGCTGTGGCACGGGTTCAGTGCCTGACGCTGGAACTTCTGCATGCCGTGGGAGCATTTCCCCCTGCCCCAAATAATCCCTGATATGTATGATAGAAATTGTTTCTTTGATGAGAGCACCAGGATAGAGAGAATTATTCACTCATTCATTTATCAAATAACTATGGAATCACCACCCTATACTGATACTGTTTTAGTCACTTAAAGCTACATCAGTGAATGAAACAGGTAAACTTCTCTCAACAATATTACATCCTAGAAGAAATGACAGAGATGATAAATAATGCAATAAGTAAGTGGATGACATAGTATTTTCGATAGAGACAAAAGCTGTGGGGAAAAGAGCATAATCCAGGGAAAGGAAGACTAGCTGTACTGGTCGGAGAGCAAGTAGTAACATTAACTAAATGAATAAAGTGGACCTCACTGAGGTGATGTGACCTGAGCAAAGAGTTTAAGGGGGTGAAAAGCCAATCTAATGGGCATTTGTGGAGAAGGGATTTCAGGCATTAGGAACAACTATAGGAAAGGTCATAAGTGGGATGATGCCTCCAGCACTATCCATAGAAAAAAGTAAGACATATATAAGATAGTCTAGATCATGAGAGCCCTGTCAGCCCTTGTCAGATTGAGTAAATGAAGAGACACTGCAGCCTTTTGAAAGACAGACATGATTTAGTTTAGGTCTACTCTGACTGCTGTATTAAAAAGAATGTAAGTAGGTAGGGGTAGAAGCTGGGAACTTGCAGTCCTTAGAGAATGATGCTTGGGCAAGTTTAGCAAAAGCGCAGGTGGCGAGAAGTGGTTAGATTTTAGATGTATTTCAATGGTAGAGTCATGAGATTTTCTTGGAGGTTTGGAGGGAGGATACGTGAGGGAGAAGCATCCAGAAGAACCCCATGGTTTCTGTTCTGAACAACATCAATGCTGGAGTCAACCGAGACTGGGAAGGGGAACGGTAGAGCAATTTGGAGGGAAATATTAGGATCTCAGTTATAGAAATATTACATTTCAGATGTAACATCCAAGTGGAAGCAGTTGGATAAATAAATCGAAAGTTCAGAAGAGAGTTTGAGGAGGGCTGTCCACATAGAGAGCTTATTAGTAGATGATATTCAAAGCCATGCATGTGTGATGGGACCATCAAGGCAGAAAGGCAGATGGAGAAGAGTACCAAAAATTAAGTTCTACAAGCACATTACACCACAGATGTTTCTTAATAAGTGTAACCTAAATACCATGCTCAGCAAAAACATTAAGGATTGTAGAGGGCTCCAGGGTGTCCATATTTATGAAGGAGTAAAACAATATAATTTTGAATCACCATAACCAGGGTAGATCCCAAAGTGGTGGGGGGATCCTAGGCAAGCTGGAGTGGTGTGAGTTCATCTGGCCAAGACCTTTTGAAAAGAGAGAGATGAGATTAAAAACATGAGGATAGCCTGAGTAATTGGCTAACACCACTTTTCAATTGTAAAGATAATTCTCAGTATTTTGCTACAAAGGTGACAGACCAACTTGTTTTGCATGCCTGCAAATGTTTATGAACTCATTGAGTCCTTGGCAAAGATTTTATAATCTGAAAATTACAGGACCTTCACTTAGTAGCACAGGTATAAAAACATGGTTTATGTCAATGTTATTTTCTTTGGCAGAAAGTTTACCAATTCCCATTCCAACTTTAAACAGCAGGATAGTATCCATGGCCCATAACATTTATTCTTTTACCCTCTCTTAGTGATCATTGTCTTAAATGGGAGCTCTCAAGTTTTAGTGTTCATGTTGAAGTCCTAGGAAATCGGTTTTTTATTCTGCAGAATTTTCACAGGAAGGAACTGTTTAAATAATGATAATACCACAGGAGTTCCTGCTGTGGCACAACGGGATTGGCAGCATCTCAGGAGCACTGGGACGCAGGTTTGATTCCTGGCCCGGCACAGTGGGATAAGGATCTGGTGTTGCCACAGCTGCAGCGAGAGACAGACAGAAACAGAGACAGAGAGATACTGAGTTTGGAATACTGTTTTTTTATTTCCCTATGACCGAAAATACTCTTTCAGTTTTGGTTGTTGCCCACTTGCCTTCATAGAAATGTGTTATTATAATCACATGATGAATGGGTTCTGTAAGGAGATTTCCATGACACAGCAAGCTAATAAAAAAGAGCAATATGCTGTTAGGCTTATGGGTCATCTCCTCTGATGTCTTCAGTTAAGAGAAACGAGAAAGTTCAGCAGACAGGAAAAATTAGAACCAGATGCTTAATAAAGGCTCTATTCTGACACACAGGCATGGAGAGTTATGGGGGTGACAAATCTACTCAATTTCTAAATAAATTGACTCTCCTTTTTCAAAACAAGGAGGACATTTTCTAACTATCGCTTCCTATTTTCACAGATTCCTGCTTAGGGCTTATCTTGTCCATTTGAGAATCTGTCACTCATGAAGGTGTTTTCAGAATCCTTTCAGTTTCTCACATCTGCCAGCTGCTTTTCTCCACCTCAGCCACAGCTGGTCTATTCATCAGCTTGTGTTGCTCAAGTTATTGAAAGACGTGACCTTAGTTTGCCTTATGAGATTTCTCATTAGCAGTAAAAATGTGCTTTTGCCTCTGATTTCACTGTTTACTCTTTGCCAGTGAGAAAAGAACACTGCTTCACTGTGCAATTAAAACTGCTTTCATTAAAACAAGAATTCCTTTCTTTCTTCAGTTTTATCTTTTGGATTGAGGTAACATTGGTTCATAACATTATATGTTTCATATGTACAACATTATATTTTAATTTCTATGTACACAAAACTCCTATGTGGTCCTCTTTCTAGCCTCACCAACACTGTGCCTCCCCTTTGTTCCTCAAGGGCAACCACAATTCTAACACACGGCCTTGGAATCCATGATTTTTGACTTTTATACACTTATAAATCTAAATATAATATGCAGTGTTATTTCATCATATAAAATTTTCCATAGTTAGTACTGCACTGCACAGATACTTGGGCGACTACCTTTTTGTTTGTTTGTTTTTTTCCACATATTTCATCCCTCTATGACGATACCTGTAGCTGTAGTTCATTTATTTTAACTGCTATGTTGTTTCCCATTTCAGGAATAACCATACATTTTTCATTCTTCCAATCATGGACATTTAGATTGTTTCCAGATTCTTATTCTCACAAGGAATAGAACAATGGCCATTCTTTTATATGTCTTCTGGGCATGGACATGATTTTTTTTCCAGGATCTGCTCCTAGAAGTAGAATAGCTTTATTTTAGGGCATGCAACAATTCTAAGGCTGAACAAATTAATTTCCAAAGAGTTTTAACTGTTTACATTCCCATCAGTAGAAGGTCATTTGGTTCATTGAAACATCTCTCACCTAAAGCATCTGAGGTATATATGGAAGATGTATATATATATGCCTTCTTTTCTTTCCTCACAAAAATAACACTATTTGGAATTGTCAGACTTTCTTGGTTCCTTATTTAAAAAAAGAATTACTATTAAGTTAGGCATATAGTCATATGTGACTTTTGTTCTATTGAAGTTTGTGTTTTCATGAATGTTGTTTAGGAGTTATTTATATATATTAAAGCAATTATGCTTTGACTGCTTAAAAAATATGGAAAATATTTTATCTATATCTGTCATGTTTTAAACTTAATTTGTGGTGTGTTTATTGTATAGGTATGTTCAGATTTTGAAGAAATACATTTACCAATCTTTCCCTTACAGTCTGTGCTTTAGAGATATATTTCAAGGTTAATAAACAAATTCTTTTACATGTTGCTAAGCATTCTAAATTTTTGTTTTTCATACTTAGTTATGGAATGTCTAAAACTAATCCACTTACTTCCCCTACTATTTTGCAATATCATCTTTGATATATCTGTATGAATCTGTTCATTAACTTTTTTCTATTCCATAGGTATATTTCCTTCTTCTTTCACAAATATCACAGTTTTAATTTCTACTGCTTTTAATATCTTAGCATTGCTTTCTTATTCGTCTTCAATATTTTCCTGGTGATTTTTAATCAAGCCTCTTTTAATGTGAATTTTAAAATTAGTTTTTAAATTTACAAGAAAAATTACGTCGGTATTTTTATGTAGAGTGAATGAATTTTAAAGAGTTAGTACCTTATAATACTGAGTCTTCTTTCACAGGATTTACTTTCATTTATTTATTTATTTTTAGGGCCACACTCGTGGCATATGCAGGTTCCCAGGCTAGAGGTCTAATCGGAGCTGTAGCCACTGGCCTACACCACAGTCCCAGCAATGCCAAATCCGAGCCACATCTTCGACCTACACCACAGCTCATGGCAACACAGGATCCTTAACCCACTGACAGAGTCCTGCGTCCTCATGGATGACAGTCAGATTCGTTTGCACTGAGCCTGACAGGAACGCCATACTTTTATGTTCTTAAGGGAAGTTTTTTACATTCCTCCATGTAGTATCTTACACATATATCTATTCCTATATATATTAATATATGGTAATGTATTAATACAAATTTAGATAGGTAGATAGATATATAATAGTCAGTAAACACTGACAGAGTTTTCCTAGCATATGAACAAATTTACCCTCCCACCAGGAATGGATGAGAATGACCAGAAATAATTCATCCTGGTGGAAGTATAGTGGTATGCAGTTTGCTTATAACTTGTATTTACTTATCTATCTATCTAAATTGCATTGTAAGTATATAATTTCAAAAATTGAGATAAAATTCAGATAACACAATGTTCACCACTTCAATGTATGCAATTCAATGTTTTTTAGTATTTGCACAGTTATGCAACTATCACCAAAACATTTCAATCACCCCAGAAATAAACTCATAACTATTAACAATCATTCCCAATTTCTTCCTCCTCCCATTCCCTGACAATCACTAATATACTTTCTGTTCCTATAGATTTGCCTATTTGGGGTATTTCCTTTGAGTGGAATTGTATTGTGTATGGTCTTTTCTGTCTATCTCTTTCACTTAGTTAATGTTTTCAGAGTTCATCTGTGTCATAGCAATTATCTGTACTTCATTATTTTTATGCATAATATTCTATGGCATGAATATACTACATTTTATTTATTCATTCATCGGTTTCAGGACATTTTGGTTATTTCCACTTTTTGGACATAGTGAATAATACTGAAATGAACATTTGTGTACAAGTTTATGTGTGGATATATGTCCTACCAAAACAGCTAAAATCCAAAATTCTGATAATGCCAAATGTTAGCAAAGGTATAGAGTAATAGGACATCTCATTCATTACTAGCAGAAATGCAAAAAGTTAGTCACTTTGGAAGACAGATCATCAGTTTGTTAAAAAATTAAAGATTCTCCTCTAATATGAACTAGAAATTGCACTCAGTATTTACTCAATTGATTTGAAAATATGGTCACCAAAAAACTGCAGGTAGGAGCTCCCACTGTGGTACAATGGGATCATCAGTGGCTTGGGAGCACTGGGGCTGGGGTTTGAGCCCCTGCTCAGCACAGTAGATCTGGGGTTGTAGTGGCTTAGTTCATGGCTGCAGCCAGATTTGATCTCTGGCTTGAATCTTATTCCAGCTCAGGGGCTCCATATGCTGCTGGGTGGCAAAAACAAAACAAAACAAAACAAAAACAAGAAAAAACACTGCATGTGAATATTTGTAGCAAATTTATTTATAATCGCTGAAAACTTGAAGCAATCAAGACATCTTTCAAAAGTAAGTAGATAAATTGTGGCAGTTCTAAGATGGGAGAGTTTTCAATATATAAAGAAAATGAGATTTCAGTGATGAAAAGACATTGAGCAACCTGAAATATATATTGCTAAATGAAAGAAAGCAGTCTGAAAGGCTTCATGTTGTGTGAATCCACTTATATAATATTCTGGAAAAGAAGGACTATAGATATAGCAAAATTATTAATGATTATTAGGCTTTGGAGGAAGGAGGGAAGGGTTAAATTGGAGGGAAAAAAAAGACATGTTTAAGGTCCTAAAACAATTTTGTACGATACTGAAAAGGTCAATATAAGACTTCATGCCTGTGTTAAAACCCATGTAACTTAACAGGGCAAATAATGAACTTTAATGTACACAAATTTAAGAAAATAATTCATGAGTTATTCAGAAGGTGGATCCCTGGAAGACATTTAGATTGTGAACTTAACCATATTACATATGTATGAAACAAGATGACTGCAAGGATGAGGGGAAAATTGATAACTTAAGTAACTTTGGAAATGAGTGGATTCTGTAAGACTAGGGTAAAAAGAACTGCACATAAACACTCAGAGCACATAAATACTCTAGTTTATGAAGTTGTTTCCCCTGGGGATGTAGGTTAACAATTCTGATACTGTTATATATTAGCACTGAAATTTAAATATTAACTAGTTGGCAAACTGTGGAAGCCAAATTTCTCCCTGTTGGAGCAGGATGGATAAGCAGGGAAAGAAGAATGAAACATGTGGTAATGGATTCGAATTACAAACATCAGTAAACTTATGTTTAGTTTATACGGATATAGACAGTTACACATATGGGTATTTATATGTGTGAATATATGTAAATATACATGTGTGGATATGTATATATATTTCTTTGCTCTGTTAGCTGCAAGAGTCTGATATCAATAACTCCCCAGCAGCAATGATACCTAGTACCCATCTCTTAGTTTCTATTACTATCCTCACAGGGAAAAGAATCAGGGCACCTAGGAGGACTGGGTGATTCTACAAGTGGGCCAGGAAATATACAAGCTAAACTGGAGCATCTCATAATGTCACAAGGTAAGAAAGAATGAAAAAAAAAAAGATAGTATAGTTTATAATACCAAACACAAAATGAAGATCCATGAACCCACACTCATATGAAAGAATGATTTAATAAATTAATAAGCAGAGAAATTACAAATCTCTATGCAGAATTCCAAGTAATTTATGTAGATATTCACCACTTTTATTCAGTATGCATATAGTCATAGCAATAAAGTAAGAAAAAAAACCACTAACCATAAAGATCAAGAAAAAGGAGGATTAAAATGGTTTATATATGCAAAACAAGTACATCTTTACATATAAATTTCTATAAGAGGCCAGTCTTTACCCAGGGCAGCCCACTCTCTCTGAGGGCATGAATAAAACTTGCTGAACATTGCTAAATAAATAAATAAATTTCTCTGAGATCTCCAGGACAACAGCTGCAATGAAGAAGTGAATCTAGAAAAATTTCAGGATACAAGGTTAATATACAAAAATTATTTTTTTTCATAATGGCAGTAAAAGTAGAGGAAGATAAAATTTAGAAAATAATTTGATAAAAAAATGAATCATAAAACATAAAATTTCTGGAGCTCCCATCGTGGCTCAGTGGTTAACAAACCCAGCTGGCATCCATGAGGATGCAGGTTCAATCCCTGGCCTTGCTCAGTGGTTAAAGATCTGACGTTGCCAGTCCTGCCCTCGGGAAGCACTGAACTTCCATGGAGAAAGCCGCCCAACACTGTCTACCCTTGGGAAGAGCTCTACAACCCAGGAGTGTCAGGGCAAGCCCTGCCCGGCCACAGGAAGTGTGCCTCCATCACAGTGCGTACCTGCCAGTCCCACCCACCCTCGGGGAGCACTCCCTTGCCTTGGAGTGACCCTGCTAGCCCCACCCACTTTCAGGAAATGCCCGCTACCTCAAAGCAGCCCGGCCAACACAGCCCACCCTTGGGAAGCACTCCACAGCAGCACCAGGGCAAACCCTGCCCAGCCACAGGGAGTACACCTCCAACATGAAAAAGAAAAACACAAGCAAGATGAAGAAGCTAAAAAACCATTCCCAGTTAAAGCAACAGGAGAACTCATCTAAAGCAGTCAACAATGAAACAGACCTCTGCAGTCTGACAGACTTGGAATTCAAAAGGGAGATAGTGAAAATACAGAAGGAATTAAGAGAAGATATGAACAGCAATGCAGACTCCCTCAGAAAGGAACTAGAAAATATAAGGAGGAGCCAAGAAAAACTAGAAAATTCATTTGCAGAGATACAAACTGAGCTAAGAGCAGTAAAAACCAGAATGAATAATGCAGAGGAATTAATTAGGGATGTTGAAGATAGAATAATGGAAATCAGCCAAACAGGACAGCAGACAGAAAACCAAATGAAGAAACATGAAAGCAATATAAGAGACCTATGGGATGATATAAAGCGGGCCAATCTATGCATAATAGGAATTCCGGAAGGAGAAGAAATAGAAAAGGGGATTGAAAATATATTTGAAGAAATTATCGCTGGAAACTTTCCAAACCTAAGGAATACTGATTTCAAGATAAAGGAAGTACAGAGGGCCCCAAACAAGTTGAACCCAAATAGACCCACACCAAGACATATTATAATAAAAACGGCCAAAGTTAATGATAAAGAGAGGATCCTAAAGGAGAAGCAAAGCAAAGTGTCACTTATAAGGGAACCCCTATAAGGCTATCAGCTGATTTCTCTACAGAAACTCTACAGGCCAGGAGGGAAGGGCAAGAGATATTTAAAGCATTGAATGAAAAAAATATACAACCTAGAATACTCTATCCAGCAAGAATATCATTTAAAATAGAAGGGGAGGAGTTCCCGTCGTGGCACAGTGGTTAACGAATCCGACTAGGAACCATGAGGTTGCGGGTTCGGTCCCTGCCCTTGCTCAGTGGGTTAACGATCCGGCATTGCTGTGAGCTGTGTTGGAGGTTGCAGACACGGCTCGGATCCCGCTTTGCTGTGGCTCTGGTGTAGGCCGGTGGCTACAGCTCCGATTAGACCCCTAGCCTGGGAACCTCCATATGCCGAGGGAGCAGCCCAAGAAATAGCAACAACAACAACAACAACAACAACAAAAGACAAAAGACAAAAACAAACAAACAATAAAATAGAAGGGGAAATAAAAATTTCTCCAACAACAACAAAAAACTAAAAGAATACAGCAATACAAAACCTATTCTAAAAGAAATACTGAAAGAGCTTCTCTAAATTAAAAAAAAAAAAAGGAAGATCTAGGATGGAGGAAACCACAATCAGAGAGCAGTAGCTTAAATAAGCCAGCATACAGATCTAATCATGAAGATGTTTAAACTAAAATAAAATTTTAAAAAAGACATCAAAATCATAAAATGTGGGCAAGGAAAATAAGGAAATAGATTCTTTTTTTTCTTTTTTCTTTTATTAAATTGTATTATGGTAATGAAGTGTTTGAACCTACATCAGGCTAAAACACACAATAATAGGAAGGGGTTAACATACTTAAAAAATAGGGCAGGCACAAATCAAAACTGAACATCACATTCACAAAAAATAAAAGGAAAAAAAACACTCAAGCAGATAATAACCGGAGACCATCCAACCAAAAAAAAAAAGAAAGGAAGAATGGAGAACCATAGAATCAACTGGAACACGAGGTTCAAAATGGCCATAAATAATCATCTATCAGTTATCACCTTAAATGTCAATGGACTGAATGCCCCAATCAAAAGACACAGAGTGGCTGGCTGGATAAAAAAGCAAAAACCTTCAATCTGCTGCCTACAAGAAACTCACCTTAGGACAAAGCACACATATAAATTGAAAGTGAAGGAGTGGGAAAAGATATTTCATGCCAAGCAGGAGTTGCAATACTTATATCAGACAAAATAGACTTTAAAACGAAGGCCATAAAGAAAGACAAAGGACACTCTTTAATGGTTAAAGGATCCATTCAAGAAGAGGATATTACAATTGTCAACATATATGCCCCAAATATAGGAGCACCCAGATACATACAACAAATATTACCAGACATAAAAGAAGAAATTAATGGGAATACAATCATAGTAGGAGACTTTAACACCCCACTCACATCAATGGACAGATTCTCTAGACAGAAAATCAATAAAGCAACAGATCCTATAAGAAACAATAGAAAATTTAGACTTAATTGACATTTTTCAGGACATTACATTCAAAAAAATCAGAATACACATTCTTCTCAAGTGTGCATGGAACAGTCTCAAGAATTGATCACATATTGGGGCATAAAGCTAACCTCAACAAATTTAAAAGTATAGAAATTATTTCTAGTACCTTCTCTGACCACAATGGTATGATATCAACAACAGGAAAAGAAATGAAAAAAAAAAACCTATTACATGGAGACTAAAAAACATGCTACTAAAAAAACCAATGGGTCAAGGAGGAAATCAAGAAAGGAATAAAAAAATATGTCAAGACAAATGATAATAAAGACACAACCTCTCAAAATCTATGGGATGCCACAAAAGCAGTGCTCAGAGGGAAATTCATAGCAGTACAGGCTTTCTTCAAAAAAGAAGAAAGATCTCAAATTGACAACTTAACCCACCACCTAAATGAATTAGAAAAAGAAGAACAAAAAAACCCTAAAAGTCAGCAGAAGGAGGGAAATCATAAAAATTGAAGAGGAAATCAATAGAGATTCAAAAAACAATAGAAAAAATCAATAAAACCAAGAGCTGATTCTTTGAAAAGGTAAACAAAATTGAAACCTCTGGCTAGACTCACTAAGAAGAGGAGAGAAAGAACCCAAATGAACAAAATAAGAAATGATAAAGAAGAAATCACAATGGATACTGAAGAAATACAAAAAAACATAGAAGAATACTATGAACAATTATATGCCAACAAGTTTGACAATCTGGAAGAAATGGACAACTTTCTAGAGACTTACAGCCTGCCAAAACTGAATCAAGAAGAAATACACCAACTGAACAGACCAATCACTAGAAATGAAATTGAACATGTCATAAAAACACTCCGTACAAATTAAAGTCCAGGACCAGAGGGCTTCACAGGCGAATTCTACCAAACACACATAGAGGAACATGTGCCCATCCTCCTTAAACTTTTTCAAAAGGTTGAAGAAGAAGCTAAGACATTCTATGATTCTACCATCTATGTTCCCAAAGACATTCTATGATTCTACCATCACCCTAATTTCAAAACCAGACAAAGATACCATCAAAAAACAAAACTATAGGCCAATATCTTTGATGAATATAGACACAAAAATTCTCAACAAAATTCTAGCCAACTGAATCCAACAACATATCAAGAAGATCATACCCCATGATCAGGTGGGATTCATCCCAGGTTCAAAAGGATGGTTCCACATACTCAAATCAATCATCATACACCATAGTAACAAAAGAAAAGTAAAAAACCACACGATCATCTCAATAGATGCAGAAAAAGCATTTGAAAAAGTCCAACATCCTTTTATGATAAAAAACTCTCACCAAAGCAGGTATAGAGGGAACAATCCTTAACATAATCAAAGCCATTTATGACAAACCCACAGCAAATATAATATCCAATGGAGAAAAATTGAAAGCCTTGCCACTAAAATCTGGAACAAATGGGGGTGCCCACTCTCACCACTGCTATTCAACATAATATTGGAAGTCATAGCCACAGCAATCAAACAAACAAAAGAAATAAGAGGCATCCAAATAGGAAGAGAAGAGATAAAACTGTCATTGTATGCAGACGACATGATACCATACATAGAAAACCCTAAGGGCTCAACCACAAAACTAGTTGAAGTGATCAACAAATTCAACAAAGATGCAGGATATAAGACTAACATTCAGAAATCAGTCATATTTCTGTCTACTAACAATGAAATATAAGAAGAGGAATACAGAAATACAATACCCTTTAAAATTGTACCCAAAAAATCAAATACCTGGGAATACACCTGACCAAGGAGATAAAGGACTTATGTGCCAAGAACTAGAAAACATTAATCAAGGAAATTAAAGAAGATATAAAGAAATGGGAAGATATTCCATGTTTCCAGATTGGAAAAATTAATATTGTAAAAATGGCCATACTACCCAAGGCAATCTACAGATTCAATGCAATCCCTATCAATATACCCATGACATTTTTCACAGAACTAGAACAAACAATACAAAAATTTATATGGAACCACAAAAAACCCAGAATCGGCAAAGCAATCCTGAGAAACAAAAACCAAACAGGAGGCATTACTTTTCCAGACTTCAAGCAATATTACAAAGCCACAGTCATCAAAATACTGTGGTACTGGTACCAAAACAGACATTCAGACCAACGGAACAGAATAGAGAACCTGAAAATAAACCCTGACACCTATGGTCAATTAATCTTTGACAAAGGATGCAATAACATAAATGAGAAAAACACACATTATTCAACAAGAATTGCTGGGAAATCTGGACAGCTGCATGCAAATCAATGAAACTAGAACACACCCTCGCACCATGTACAAAAATAAACTCAAAATGGCTGAAAGACTTAAATATAAGACAAGATACTATCAAATTCCTGGAAGAGAATATAGGCAAAACATTCTCTGACATCAACCTTACAAATGTTTTCTCAGATCAATCTCCCAAAGCAATAGAAATAAAAGCAAAAATAAACCAATGGGACCTCATCAAACTGACAAGATTTTGCACAGCAAAAGAAACCAAAAAGAAAACAAAAAGACAACTTACAGAATGGGAGAAAACAGTTTCAAATAATGCAACTGACAAGGGCTTAATCTCTAGAATATATAAGCAATTTACACAACTCAACAGCAAAAAAGCCAACAACCCAAAGGAAAAATGGGCAAAGGACCTGAATAGACATTTCTCTAAGGAAGATGTACAGATGGCCAACAAGCACATGAAAAAATGCTCAACATTCCTGATTATTAGAGAAATGCAAATCACAAATCAAAACTACCACGAGATACCACCTCACACCAGTCAGAATGGCCATCATTCATAAGTTCACAAATAACAGGTGCTGGAGGGGGTGTGGAGAAAAGGGAACACTCCTGCAATGTTGGTGGGAATGTAAGCTGGTACAACCACTATGGAGAACAGTATGGAGGTACCTTAGATATCTATACATAGAACTACCACATGACCCAGCAATCCAACTCTTGGGCATATATCCAGACAAAACATTCTTTAAAAAAGACACATGCACCTGCATGTTCATTGCAGCTCTATTCACAATAGCCAAGACATGGAAACAACCCAAATGTCCATCGACAGACGATTGGATTAGGAAGATGTGGTATATACACACAATGGAATACTACTCAGCCATAAAAAAGAGTGAAATAATGCTGTGTGCAGCAACACGGATAGAACTAGAGACTCTCATCCTGAGTGAAGGAAGTCAGAAAGAGAAAGACAAATACCATAAGGTATCACTTACATCTGGAATTTAATATATGGGGCACAAATGAACCTTTCCACAGAAAAGAAATTCATGGACTTGGAGAATAGACTTGTGATTGCCTAGAGGAAGGGGGAGGGAGTGGGATGGATTGGGAGCTTGGGTTAATAGATGCAAACTATTGCTTTTGTAATGGATAACCAATGAGATCCTGCAGTGTCACACCGAGAACAATGTCTAGACACTTATGACAGAGCATGATAATGGGAGAAAAAAGAATCTATACATGTATGTGTAACTGGGTCACCATGCTGTACAGGAGAAAAAAATTGTATTGGGGAAATAACAATTAAAAGAAATAAATTAAAAAAATTTAATTCAAGCTGGATCAGAGACCTAAGTGTAAAAGCTAAAACCATAAATCTTTAAAGGCAAGCATGAGGCAAAATTTTCATGAACTGGAGATGGGCAAAGTGTTTAGAGTGGTCACAGTAATAAAAATAAAATAGAAGATGATAAAGCAGATTTCATCAAAATTTTTAACTTTTTGCTTATGAGAAACATTGTAAAGAAGACAAACATAATTTTGGGAGAAAATATCTGTAATACATTAGTAATATATAATATCTGTAATAATATTTGTAATATATAAAAATACCAAAAAACTGAATCAAATGTACATATATATATATATATATATATATATATTTTTTTTTTTTTGGTCTTTTCTAGGGCCACACCCATGGCATATGGAGTTTCCCAGGCTAGGTGTCAAATCAGAGCTGCAGCTGCCAGCCTACACCACAGCCCCAGCAATGCCAGATCTGAGCAGCATCTGCAACCTACACCACAGCTCATGGCAACGCTGGATCCTTAACCCACTGAGCAAGGCCTGTGATTGAACCTGCAACATTGTGGCTCCTAGTCAGATTGCTTAACCACTGAGCCAAAACAGGAACTACTGTACATATATATTTTAAAATATCTACCACTTAATAATAGACAAATATCTTAATGAAAACGGGTAAATGATTAGAAAACACTTCATAAAAGAAGATATATGAATAACCAACAAACATACAAATGCTTAACCTAATTAGTTATTAAGTAAACTAAAGCGAAAATCGCAATGAGATACCAGCACATACCAAACATAAAAGACTGATAAAACCAAGTGTTCACAATATATTAGAGCAACTGGAACTCTCCTAGATTGTTGGTAGGAATAAAAAAAAATGACATACCCACTTTGGGGAAAGCTGGAGGTTTCTCATAAAACTAACATTACTTCTCCCTAAGGCCCAGCAGTTTTACTCCTAGATATTTACTAAGAAAAATGAAACCACATTTCTCACAAAAAGTTTTGTAAAAGCACATTCTTACAACAGCTCCAGTTAAAATAGCCCCAAACTGGAAGTAACCAATGTCCATAGTCATCCAATGGAATGTCACTCAGCAATAAAAAGGAAATGAAATACTGATACATGAAGCAAACAAATAAATCTCCAAACAATGCTGAGTGAAATAAGTTAAGTACATAAAAGAGGACATGCCATATGTCTCTATATGAAATTTTAAAAATACATAACCAACTTATGATGGAAAATCAGAAGACTAGTTTCCTCTGGGGTAAAGATTGAGAATTGACTGTGAAAGTGAGGAAATCTCGCGTTATCATAATGTTCTATATCTTAATGGGGATAGGATTACCCAAATATATTTATTTGTCAAAAATTAGCAAATTTTTCCTTAATATTTATGCATTTAGTAGGTAAATTTTAAATAACTTTAAACAAATATTGAATTCTAACTAATGATAGGAATTCTAAAGTATTTAGGGGAAAGTGTACTCATATGGGCATCAATAAGGTGATTAAAATGAGATAGATTAGGAGTCCCCGTCATGGCTCAGTGGTTAATGAGCCTGACAAGGAACCATGAGGTTGTGGTTTCGAACCCCGGCCTTGCTCAGTGGGTTAAGGATCCGGTGTTGCCGTGAGCTGTGGTGTAGGTCACAGACATGGCTCAGATCCCATGTTGTATAGTTTGGCAGCTGTAGCTCCGATTTGACCCCTAGCCTGGGAACCTCCACATGCTGCGGGTGAGGCCCTAGAAAAGACAGAAAGACAAAAAACCAAACCAAACCAAACAAAAAAAACAAAATGAGATAGATTAATGATGGATACAGTGATGAATATGTGATAAAGCAAGTATATAAAATATGAATATTAAATCTAGCTTATGAATAAATGTTTACTGTAAAATCTTTCAACTAATATTTGAATTTTTCATAAAATACTAGAGAAAGTGGTTAGTGAATATCAGCTACAAATGTATCTTTCATTAAGAATTCATTCTCTAGTCTCAAAATGTACCATAATTTGAAGAAATTGTGCAGCAAGAAAATAAAAAATTTGTTGTGGTTTGTCTTCTGACAGAGATCTCAGGTTACCACTGCATGACAACCCTCAATTATTTTAAGATGGTTATTAAAATATACTTAAATTTCTATGTATGAAAAACTTTATTTAATGTTTTTCTGGGATTATTTATTTATTTATTTTTGGTCTTTTGTCTTTTTTGTTGTTGTTGTTGTTGCTATTTCTTGGGCCACTCCCGCGGCATATGGAGGTTCCCAGGCTAGGGGTTGAATCGGAGCTGTAGCCTCTGGCCTACGCCAGAGCCACAGCAACGCGGGATCCGAGCCGCGTCTGCAACCTCCACCACAGCTCACGGCAACGCTGGATCCTTAACCCACTGAGCAAGGGCAGGGACCGAACCCTCAACCTCATGGTTCCTAGTCGGATTCGTTAACCACTGCGCCACGACGGGAACTCCTATTTAATGTTTTTAAAAAATGGTTTCTCAAGATTTTGTTTCCCCCCAGTGTTCATATTTCTTGACTGCTACTTACATCTTCCCCCCAAATAAAAATATATATACCAATATTGGCAAATCTGCCAATTATTAATAACTTAAATACTTGAATACCTTATTAACACATTTCAGTTCATTCTTGACCTGGAAGTTCCTTGGCTGGCACTTTTTTTTTAATTTTCATAATCCTATTTTTTGGCCTTAGTTTTTCATGGTGAAAGAACTTATAAGTATTATAGATATTAAAAAGAGAATTCTCCAGTTATATTTCCTGAATAGACTATTAAGTCATTCCAATAAGCTTTTTATCAAATAATATAAGGAAATCTCACTCTACTTTAAAGAGCACATATCCGCATCTCCAAAGTACATAGGACTGTTTAATGTGAATTGATCTGTATACAAAAATCTTAAAATATTTTGGATACAGCTGAAATCCAATAGATGGCAGTGAAATACAAAAAATTCACTGATTCATGAATTCTTTTATTGCCAGTCTATTTGCCAATTAAAAACTCTCATGAATTGTAGAGTCTCTTTAGAGTCATATTACATTTTCAAAATGCTGTGAGGTCTTGGATAAGAAATAGCTCCAAACTTGCTGTGTCTATGAGGATGCTGTGGCTTTGTGGGATTAAAGGACTTGTTTGAGGTTACATAAGCAAGTTTGTGGTAAATTCAAGTGTAGAATCCACATGTTTCAATGGTCTTTGTGTGAATTCTACATCCATCTCACAGATGGAAGTTTCTTGAAAAATCAATGCTGTATTTAATACTAACAATCCATGGTGGAAAAGAGATGGGCAAGGATTAAACCATGAAAGGCCATCTAGGCACTATTTAAATTAGTAATTTCATTGTAAGTGCATAATGCAATGGGGTATAACTCTAGCTTTTCATTTTTATAAGCATTTTCAGAGTTTGAAAAAGCAATACCAACAACAACAAAAAGAAACAATATCCTATTTCTCTGTAGACTCTCCCCAAGATACTGATTTGATTTTTCTGGAGAAGGGTCTGGGAATTGTCATTTAGAAAAGCTTCCCCAAATTATTCCAATGTGCATGCAGGGCTGAGAACCTCTGGCCTAGTAGCAAATGTCATGGACTTTGGAAACAGAGAGACTTGGGATTTGCTCTGGGCTCTACCCACTTCCGTGAATTTTATACATTATTTAAGCACTTTAATCTTGGGTTGACTCTTGTGTAAAACAGGTGATGATAGTTTCACCTACTTCATAGGATTTGTTTTAGAATTACATATAAATCACCACATTTCTGTCTTTCTTTTCTTCTTTTTCTTTTTTCTTTTCTTTTTTTTTTTTTTTTTGGTCTTTTTCTCTTTTTTAGGGCTGCACTCAGGCATATGGAGGTTCCCAGGTTAGGGGTCTAATCGGAGCTACAGCTGCTGGCCTATGCCACAGCCACAGCAATGCAGGATGGGAGCCACGTCCGCAAACTACACCACAGCTCAGATCTTTAACTCGCTGAGTGAGGCCAGGGATAGAACCTGCAACCTCATGGTTCCTAGTCAGATTTGCTTCAACTGCACCATAACAGGAACTCCAAAATCACCACATTTCTAATCTTTTATTTAAGTGGTTTTATTAATTCAATGTGACTGCTTTTGAATGTTCTATGATTCTTCTTTGCGGACCTCCATTTTACTTTTATTGTTACTGTGGTGTTTTATTTTGACATCGAATCATGATTTTCAAAGATGACAATCACATCATTCATTCAAAGACATTCATGATGATATGAATACAGGTTAGCATCCTCGAATTGGAAAGATATTGCTACTGAACTAGGTGGTACTCTTCTGAGTAAGATCAGCATAAAATTATTTTTTTATAGCACTGATGTAAGGTTTGCTATATAGAAAGGAAATTCTTCTTTATAGCAGTTAGCTATAGCTGCATTATAAGCCACTCAAAAATTTAATGACTTAACAACAACTTATTTAGCTCTCAGTTCTGTGAATTTAGGCTGGTCTCAGATGGAAAATTCTCTTGGTTTCAGGTAATCCTCACTGCAATTCCTGACATGTTGATAATTAGCTACTGGGTCTGCTATGGGCTGGTGGTCTAGACAGGATCAGCTGGGATGACTCATCTCAGCTTCAGGTGGTCTCTAATCTTCTAGCATGCTACTTTGGGTTTCTTCAAATGGCACAACAGGGGGTCCTGGCCAATGCATGCAAAGCCTCTCGGTGCCAAGCCTCAGAATTGATAACACTATCACATCTGGAGATTTCTGTTTGTCAAAGTAGACCAGCCCAGCCCAGATTTAAGGGGTAGAAAAAAAGTTCCCTTGCTGGGTGGGAGGAGCTGCAAGAGATGTAGACACATGAAAGTGTGAAGGATCATAGGACTTTTTTTTGTGTGTGTGATTTCTTTAACATTTTTCCAAAAATAAAAACTCTAGTTAATTATTGGGAATTACACAGAGACGGATATCAGATAATCTTCACAGAGAACCTTATCATAGTGGAAATAATGAGCTTCCTGTCACTGCCAGGGAGTAATTCCGTTTTGCAAACAGAAAATAGAAATGACAGATACATTATTTAGAAGATTAAATAAGGAGCTACTGATTTTGCCTTTGAATTTGAAAGTTTCATTCTTTGAGATATTTTAATCCAGAATTTGAAAGGTGAGTAAAAATATAAATTGCAGGTGGGTCAAAGGATCAAGCATTTAAATAGGAGAGGTAGGGGAGGTCCCAGGTGGCTCAGTGGGTTAAGGATCCAGCACTGTCACTGCTATGGCAAGGAACTGGCCTGGGAACTTCTGCATGCTGAGGGACTGGCAAAAAAAAAAAAAAAAAAAAAAGAAAGAAAAGAAAATGCAACTGGGGTTTCTAGAAGAGAAAAGAAAGCTAAGGGGGCCAAAAATTAAACAAATGAGTAAGTATGAAAGGTAGATCTTAGAAACTTTTATATAAAATGTAGGAGAATGTCATTATGAATAATGCACATGAAAAAACACTAAAAGATGCTCAACCTAATAGTAATAGTAATAAAAGATATGGAATAATCAATGAATGCAAATGAAATGCTTTTACGAACTTCCAGATTGGAAATTGGAAGACCACTTTGGAAACAATTTGGCATTATTTTGTAAGGCTAAAGTATACACACCTTGTACCCCAGCAATTTGTCTCATAGTCTGGGAGAAAATATTTCACATGGACATAAGGAAACATGTAAAAGACTTCTCAGAGCAGCTTTGTTCTTAATAATAATAATAATAATAAGCAAGCCAATGACTTTATTTTTTTAATTTAACAAATTTTATAATACTTATAGTTGTACAACTATCAGCACAACCTAATTTTAAGAGTTCCCATCGTGGCTCAGTGGTTAATGAATCTGACTAAGGACCATGAGGTTGTGGGTTTGATACCTGGCCTTGCTCAGTGGGTTAAGGATCCGGCGTTGCCATGAGCTGTGGTGTAGGTTGCAGATGTTGATGTGGCTCTGGCATAGGCCGGTGGCTACAGCCCCAATTAGACCCCTAGCCTGGGAACCTCCATATGCTGTGGGAGTGGCCCAAGAAATGGCAAAAAGACCAAAAAAAAAAAAAACCCTAATTTTAGGACATTTCTATCCTAAACCCCTAGTCCACCCCTTTCTACCCCATGACCTGTCTCCTTTGATAACCATAAGTTTTTCAAAGTCTGTGAGTCTGTTTCTATTCTGCAAAAAAGTTCATTTGTATCCTTTTTTTAGATTCCACATAGAAGTGATAGCATACGAGCATACGATGTTTGTCTCTCAAGGTCTGACTAACTTCACTTAGTATGATAATTTATAGGTCCATCCTTGTTGCTGCAAATGCCATTATTTCATTCATTTTTTATAGCTGAGTAATATTCCATTGTACATATGTACGACATCTTTATCCATTCTTCTGTTGATGGACATTTATGTTGTTTCCACATCTTGGCTATTGTATATAGCGCTGCAATGAACACTCAGGTACATGTATCTTTTTGAGTCACTCTTTTCTCAGGATAGATGCCCAGGAATGGGATTGTTGGATCACATGGTAATTCTTAAAAAAGAGAAAAAAGAAACAAGGTAAATGTCTATCAACGGAATGGAGAATATATTCTCAACATGGAATATAGTACAATGCTGACATAAAGGGGATTATAACTTTGATTATTGTTGATTATACAACAATCCTTTAGTACTTCAAATATGAGCATTTGCCCAGATGCAGTCCTGCCCACTTGCAAATACTGATGACCATCTGGCTGAAGGTAGGAGCGTTATCCTTATGTAAATCAGAACTGATCAAATAAGTGGGGCTCCTTCTTACTTCTGAAAAGGGTCTGGAAATAGGCTGCTACTTCTAAACTAAATATCTGTAAAAAATAGTTGTAGTGCCAAAGATTCAGTCCTAGATTACCTGAGAAAGCATCCATTGTGGCTTCTCTGCCTGGTCCACACTAATTATACCATTCCGTCTGGCTGGATTTCCATCTTCATTTCTCATATTTACTTCAGATGCTTGCTTGGACTAGTGCTCAGACCTCTCCCTCTGCCCCTCCTGCCTGGCTATCTCTAAAACTGTTTCTAGTCTTCTTATCAGGATGGGGTGGGGGTGGGGACAAAGGAATCTCAACACCACTGGTGAATTAACTCTCCTGCTGTCACACCCTCTTTTTCCTCTCCCCCTCCCTCCCCCACTGGAAAGCATGATCTGACTTTACAAGTCAGTTATGTATTTATTTGTTTATCTTTTATGTTCTTTATTTCTAAAATTATGGGGACGTATACATAATGTCAAATTTATCATCTTAATCATTCTACATGTCCAGTTCAAAGTATATTCATATTGTACAATTATCCCCACTATTCACTTGCAAAACTATTTCCATCTTTCAAAACTGAAACTTTGTATCCATTAAATAATAGCTCCCCATTCTTCCTGATACACTGTCTTCTATCAGCTCATTGAACCTAAGTGGTAATTTTAGGTTGAGTCAAACTCAAATCCATATGTGTCTGTTGGCCTTACTGATTTAGACAGCTGCTCCTTACTGGTACAAGTCAGACTTTCCTTCTAGATGGTTCCTCAGATTTTGTTCATCTGCTCCCTAGCTGGAGTGCCTGGCAACTCTCATGATGCTAGCAATGTGGCTTATGAAACAGGTTACCTATCAGCTCTCCTGGACAATTCCTTCACAATACACTTCTGACTGTCATCAAATAAACTCACAATTTTACCCTGAAAGACTGAACAATTCCATCTTCGATTTTCAGAAGTTACAGAAATTTGTTTCAAAAAATATTTCTCTACAGACATGTTTCTTGCCTTTCTAATATTTTATTCTCTTTTCTATCTTTTTGATAACATGCATTTTCAATAGTTTTTCTTTTTTTAAAAAAAGGCAGATTGTGTGTGTGTGTGTGTGTGTGTGTGTGTTCCATTTACTTATAGGAATTGTAATTGCTATAAAGATAGACACACTGTCTTCTATTTGTAAGTGGTAATATGCACACAATTCAATTTTAAAAGGAGATAGGTATAAAAAAGTAGGCTTACTAAAATTAAACTCATATACATACACATGCATATTGAACATAATACCCCACACGGAGCAGGTGCACTAACATTGTTGCTATTTTAAGGCAAGATTCTTTTTGGGTTAATTTCTTTGAATATAGAGTTTCTGTGAATAATTTGATTCCCTAGTCATCATTAGAGCTACATCCCCTTAGCCGCTAACATCTTAAAGGTAAATGATTTTGCTAGTTACCGAAGATTAAAGTTAGAATTATAGTATTGAGCCAGAAGCTTTTCTAGCAAGGCTCCAAACAGAATAAAGCAACATACTGTTTTGGTTTTTCCTCTGCAATGACTACCTCTGGAAAGTTGCTAATGAAAATATGGAACTAATCAAGTTCCTTTGAAGCTACTGGTGTCAACTAAAATGGAGGAAAAAATGTTTAAGAGAAGAATCTCAGAAAATGACTGCTACAACAGAGATTTGTAGAAAGAATGTCAAATAAAACTAAAGGAAGAAAAAAGAGAATAATAGTAGTTGAAATAAAAACAAATAAACACTATGTAAAATAAACACATTTGTTTGTCACCTAAGCTAACAGACATCTTAGGACATAAATGCAAAGGACACTGAAAGCTTTGCTCTAGAATCGTTGGTGACTGTCTTTATGCGATGGGAGGCAGGGACACAGCTCTGAAAGTTTTCTCACTTTTTGTACCCACTTTAGCCACATTGGTAGCACACTGAGTGATCTACCAATGAAATCTTTGCCAGACCCTGGAATGAGCATTCCTAACACTGCGGGACAATGTGGTCATGAAATGCCTCCCAAAACTATGGTCGAATTTATGACTTTGGGGAGCACTGTGAACTAGAGTTTGGCAGTTGCCATCACTTGCCATCAGCCTCTACATGGATTAAATCCTGAGCCACTGCAGCTGACCCCATAGCACACCCTGAGTGGAGCTCAGGTGGAAATCAGGGATGAAGTACTCTGTGCTCTGGGGAAATTGAAAGAATAGGTCTTGAGATAGGCGAATATTTATTTTTTTATTGTTTTATTGTTTATTTATTTATTTATTTTTGTCTTTTTGTCTTTTTAGGGCCACACCTGTGGCATATGGAGTTTCCCAGGCTAGGGGTCTAATCGGAGCTGTAGCTGCTGGCCTATACCACAGCAACAGCAATGCCAGATCCGAGCCACATCTGCGACCTGCACTACAGCTCACAGTAATGCCGGATCCTTAACCCTCTGAGCAAGGCCAGGTTGAACCCACAACCTCATAGTTCCTAATCGGATTTGTTTCTGCTGTGCCATAATGGGAACTCCCAATAGTCGGATATTTTTAGAAGATTTTACGTGGTCAATTCTTGCATCCCCTCATATCTAGAAAAACACTACAATCCTTCATGGTGATGTCTGCTCCTTGTGACTAGTAGTAACCTTCATGAGACCTGCAACAAAATTTTGTAAAATGTGTCCATGCCTGTATGTAACTCCCCCACCTTTATCATATACACTGATATTACTTCCCCCTGCCTCTTTGGGGCAGTATTTCACAGTTATCTGCAAATGCAGCCACCTCCAAGGGTGAGTGGGTGAGCCCAGAAGGCTGTGAAAACTCAGGATACTGGCCCCAATAGCTGAGGTGTATATCAAAGGAATGATTTCAGAGAGCCCAGACCTCTTTTGTTCCTGCTACCTGTCCTTATTTGCAAAAACTCCTATATATCCTGCTCCCTCCTCAGAGTGGTTTGTCAGGGCTACTCGAGATGCTGACTCCTGGGCTAAAGTCCTAATTTTGCCCCCAATAAAACTTAACTCTCAGCTTTCAAAAAAAAGAACAAGAAGTGAACAAAAAGAAGGTTCAAAAAGGAAAGGGATGAAAAAGTACTTTCATTAACTCAATTAGTATTTTTTTTTTTTTGGTCTTTTTGCCATTTCTAGGGCCGCTGCCTTGGCATATGGAGGTTCCCAGGCTAGGGGTGTAATCCAAGCTGTAGCTGCCGGCCTACTCCAGAGCCATAGTAATGCCAGATCCGAGCCGCATCTGCGACCTACACCACAGCTCATGGCAACACTGGATCCTTAACCCACTGAGCAAGGCCAGGGATCGAACCCGCAACCTCATGATTCCTAGCCAGATTCATTAACCACTGAGCCACAACGGGAACTCCTCAGTTAGTATTTTTTGAGCATCTACTCTGTGCCACAAACTTCCCAGGCAAGTGGGATATATCAGTGAACCAAAAAGACCCAAATCCTTGTCATTTTTAAGCATTTTGTGGTGGGAACACACAATAGCACATGTTTCATACATTTTTTAACATTTGGTATCTGAAAGGGTCCGTGATGAGTAAAGAAGACAAACATGGGTGTGCTGTTGTTTAAACAGTAGTATAGATCATCTTATTGCTCTTGAAATATTTTTACTGCATCAAGTGCTGCTATATGCCAGGACCTGGTAGAAGCACAATGAAGGCACCTGCTGCAGCATTTGGTCCCTCCTAGCATCCACTGTCCATAGTGCAGTCAGAAGGCTTAAAAATAAAGAGACAAAAGAAATAAAAGGAGGAAGGGAATGAAGAAGGAAGAAAGGGAAGGAGAGGGAGAGGGGAAAAGGAAAGAAGGAAGGAAGGGATGGAGGGAGGAAGAGGGAGTGAAGGGGAGAGATGTGGAAAGGGAGGGAGGCAGAAGACAGCAGGGATAGCTGGCTGGAGAGAGAAAGGGGAATATAAGGGAACAAATTTTGTTTCTTTTTGTTGTTGTTGTTGCTATTTCTTGGGCCGCTCCCGCGGCATATGGAGGTTCCCAGGCTAGGGGTCCAATCGGAGCTGTAGCCACCGGCCTACGCCAGAGCCACAGCAACGCGGGATCCGAGCCGCGTCTGCAACCTCCACCACAGCTCACGGCAACGCCGGATCGTTAACCCACTGAACAAGGGCAGGGACCGAACCCGCAACCTCATGGTTCCTAGTCGGATTCGTTAACCACTGTGCCATGACGGGAACTCCCAAATTTTGTTTCTTTATTCCCCTGCTTAGAAACCTTTTGCTTAAATTTCTCTTTCACCAGGTGTGCACCAGGCCTGGTGGGATGTGTTCCCTCTACCTGGAAGGTTCTGCTGCTGAGGATGCCAAGAGCTGGTTTATTTGTGACATTCAGATCTTGGGTCAAAGGCCACCTCCCTGACCAATAAAGTCCTTCTTTATTATGCCACCTTATTTTCATTCTCTGTGGAGCACTTCTCAATACCTGTCATATGTCTCACTCACAGATTTATTAGCCTATTAATTATACATCCTCCACTAGAATCTAAGCCCAGTAAAAACACAGATGTTGTTTACTTACCAAAAGATAAGGGAACATCATTCTCCCTGAAGGATTCTGGTAGAATATGAAGTATCACAAATAACATCATTGAAAGGAGAAAGTACCACCTTGGAGGTGCAAATAAAGGGCCAAAAGGCATTTAAAATGACTGAAAAATGAGCTACACTGGGACTCTCAGAGAAGACTTCTTGAAATTAGTAGTTTTATGATAATATTTAAAGGAGTAGGAGAATTTGAATAGCGGGAGCTAACGGGAATAAGTTTTGTTCTTGGACTGAGAGATCAGCGGGAAAATTCCAGAGTTTGCCAGAGCCCACAGAGGAAGCTCTGTGTCAAGAAAAAACTCACAGGTGTCATCGTGAGAGTTACACTTGTGCAAAGTCCCGGTGACTGCACTGAGAATGTCCCTCAAAAGGGCGAACACACTCTTCTCTACATACACGTATGACACCACCCCCCGTTAGAAGCTTCTCTAGCAGAAGAGTGAGTATTTCTCGTGATCTAGAAAACAAAACATGCTGGCGAGGGATCTTAGTTCATCCACTAAGGGAGGTGGCTATTTACTGCTTCCGATTTGCATTAAAATGTAGAATGAGAGGAACATGCTCATGAAAATAAAATTCAACCTTGCCCATGAAGGGAGGTAGAGAAGCAAAGATTTCGAGCTATTCAGTGGAAAAAAATCAATGTTTTTATTATTTTAAGAAATAAATATGAGCACCTACGAGGTGCCCGGAGGGAGCCTCTAGCAATAGACAAGGCAATTAAAGTTCCTGCCAAGAGTGTTTACATTTCAGAGTGTGGAGACAGGAAATATATAAATGAGTAAATATGCAGTATGTCCTACTGTAGTGAGGGTGATTTCTATCCCCTGCCCCTGGACTAGGGTTTGTTTTTTTTTTTTTTTTTCCCACAGAGCCAGTGCCTGTGTGTGTAAAACTCAAACTGGAATCATCAGAACTTCTAAGGGTGTTCCCATCATGGCTCAACTGCAATGAACCCAATTAGGATCCATGAGGATGCAGGCTTGATCCCTGGCCCCACTCAGTGAGTTAAGGATGTTATGAGCTGCAGTGTAGGTTGAAGATTCAGCTCCCATCCCATGTCGCTGTGATTGTGGTGCGTAGGCCAGCAGCTGCAGCTCTGATTCAACTCCTAGCCTGGGAACTTCCATTCGCTGCAGGTATGGCCTTAAAGAGGCCAAAAAACAAAACAAAACAAAACAAAACAAAACAACAAAAAAACCCAAAAACAAAAAACAAAAAACAACCTTCTGGAAATCTCTTCCCCAAAAGTGAGAGACCTATGTTTTATAAATTTTCTTAACTTTAAAATATTTATCTCAAAATCTGATAAAGATCACTGTAATGCTTATTATTTTATTATTACATATATGCATAGCTCATGATGAAATATCCATGCTCATTTCTAATTCCTCTTCCATCTGCCCTCTGCTACTATCATGGATATTAGGCATATTCTAAGGAAGTGAAGACTGTTTATGGAGCACTAATCCATGTTTCATGAAGGACATAAAAAGCACATACTATTTTATGCTGTTTTTTGGTTCTCCTGTACATGCTTGGACCAGCTGGACTTCCTTTCCAAATTATAACATTTCTGTCATTCATATGTCTTCAGTTTTGACTCTGGAGGTAGCATTCATGGGAGATGAGATTTTTACCTTGCAACTGATGAAGTACTGATTTTGAACACAAGTATTTGGACTATGAACAACTAGATCTGAGGTAAAATGTGATTTTATTAAAACAGAAAATATATCTGAAGGAAATTCTGGAAAATGATTCAGAACTCTGAGCAATGGAATAGAATAAATGCACTTAGCCCATGAAAAAAATTACTTCTCTATTCTCAGTCTCTATTTTTCCAATAGGGTACAGAGTCTTTATGAGCAATATGTTGAACGGTGTCATAAGAATATAAAACTTCCCAATTTTCTCATTTCCCTGCTGTTCCTGCTTAGTTTTAAATTTCAATTGCTTCCAAGGTTGTTGAACATAATTTTCCACAATTATTCAGGCAGAGAAATATGACAATATGTAAGTTTTCAGCATATGCACATGTTCATTATGAGAGAGCCTGGAAAGAATGAAATATCTTAAGCAAGCATAAAACATATTTCTCTCTATGAAATCCTTCTTTGACTTATGCGATTTTTTTTTATTATATAATGATTTTTATTTTTTTCCATTATAGCCGGTTTAGTGTTGTGATCTTTTAAGTCTGTCTGTCTTTATTTTTTCTTTCTTCTTTCTTTCCAAAAATAGACTGTTTAAACTGTATTGAAGAGTGTTGTTAATTATAAAATTTAACCTGAAAATGGTCGTAAAACCATTATATACTTGATGGAAACACATTTACTCTAGTTCACTATACAGAATAAGCACAGAGCTGTTGAAAGTTTTTTCCCTGCATATGAATAGCTCAATGGAAAAATATGGAATAAAAATTGAAGTATTAAGTGGAAACAATGACTGAAGAATTAAGATTTTAGAGGAAGGCCTTCCTCCAAAAAGGGCAGGGGGGATGGCCATCACTTTGTGGTCTATGGACATGACCTAGTATCTTTTGCTATCTTTTTAAAGGCCACATCTGATCAAGAGCTTCCATATCACAACAGGGAACTACACTAACCTGGAAATCACAAACTAATATTTGGAGGTGACTTTCTAGCTCAAAGAGTTTCCAGACCTCATCATTAGCTCTCCTACAGAAGAGTGCTAAACAAGGCCATGTGTGCTCATGTTTTATTCTGCAAGAGATTGTTCTCAAAGGGCAGACACAGCTACAGTGGAACAAAGCAGTTATGCAAATGTCAAAGGCGTCTTAAGAAGATTATATATGCAAAGTCAAAGTGTTTCACTTGATCGTTATAGGCTTCAAGTCTCCTTCTAGGGGATTAAACCCAAAAGCCTCTGGCATGTCTCACTGTAAAGACCCTTCCCCCACCTTGAGCAGCCTCGGCCGCTCACTCCTTGTTAGAGAAAGAATGTCACCCATTCCTTACCCTGCCTCGATATAACCTGTTCCCCGAACAAATATAGTCTCCTGCTCAAGACCAATCAGAAGATTAATAATGCCCCATACAAGATCAAACATCATGCAGCTGGGGCAGGAGAAAATGGGTCTCCACTCAGGTCTGTATTGTGGGGTATGAAGACAATTATAGTCAGGCCCTCTTTTTTAACCCACGCTTGCTCTATGCTCTCCCTCTCTCTGAAAATGTACCTTAGCTTTAATGAATTTGTAAAACATCCACCATTCCCATGCTTTGCTACGGTGAGATGGGGATGGAGAAAACTGTAACTCTTACCATGACCATCACCTTATATAGCTACATGGACACGAATAAGTAAAAAGAAAGAGGAGGGAAGAGAGAGAACCACATCGAACTCACTGGCCCATGTTGAGAACATTCATGAGTAAGCAAACATATTATAGAATATATTAATATTATTATAGAATTCTGTATTAATATATTACAGAAGAGCGAACAAAGCTTCACAAGGCTCTGAGAACAGTGAATTGTTAGATTCGCTTCACCTTTGTGTCCATACTAACAATAAATGTATTTTCTCTAGGATGAGGTCTTGATGAGTTCTGATGCAGAAGAAAAGACAAGAGACTCGGAGTCAGGAGATCCATTTCAAATTCTACCTTGGCCATTAAACTGCCACTCGCCCCCTTGTTTGCTCACCTGTAAAATGAAGGTAATAAAACTGTATGGAATCACATCTTGCTCATACATCTTATTTATCCTGCTCTACTGCAATCATAGCTATGCTGCTTCATCCTTCCTCTCCTGCTTCACATCATCACCTCAGACCTGGATCCTCTGCATGTACTTTCAGAACATTCTCCACGAACTAACTTTCCTTTCTTTCTTTCTTTCTTTCTTTCTTTCTTTCTTTCTTTCTTTCTTTCTTTCTTTCTTTCTTTCTTTCTTTCTTTCTTTCTCTTTCTTTCTTTCTTTTTCTTTCTTTCTTTCTTTTTCTCTTTCTTTCTTTCCTTCCTTCCTTCCTCTCTTTCTCTTTCTCTTTCTTTCTTTCTCTCTCTTTTTTTTTTGCTTTTTAGGACCACACCCAAGGCATGTGAAAATTCCCAGGCTAGGTGTCAAATCAGAGCTACCACTGCCAGTCTACACCACAGCCACAGCAACACAGGATCTGAGCCTGGTCTGCAAACTACAGCACAGCTCAGGGCAATGCTGGATCCTTAACCTACTGAGTAGGGCCAGGGATTGAACTGGCATCCTCATGGATACTAGGATTTGTTTATGCTGAGCCACAATGGGTTCCTTCCAAGAACTTTCTAATGCAGAAATATGAGTATGACACACATGTATTCTTTACTTACAACCAAAAGTATTGCAAATTTTCATCAAAATATTAGTTGTGTAGTGATATGAGGAAAACTCTTAAGAAGTTGGCACCATATTAATCCTTAATATGAATATAAGGATAACAACCATAAGGCACAGAATTTTCTTGCTTTGGAAAAATACCCTGTTGTACTTAGATAGCAATTCTAATAATTTCTTATTTCTTGACTCTTCATACACTTAACAAGAAGTGAGGATCCCAATAGCCATCTGTGGGTTGCATTGTTCATCTTTACCATATTATGACTGGGTCACTATGCTGTACAGCTGAAACTGACACATTATAAATCAACTATATCCTAATAAAAGTTACACATATTAAAAAAATTAAATCAGAAAAAAATAAAACCAAGATGATTCAAGAGAACATTCTATTAACCATCAGAAGGATGCTGTTACCTCACCTCCTTGTGGCACGTGGTACCTGAAAAACCCACTGTATCCTCAGGAGAAAATAAGAAGTAAAAAAAATACATAATTTCTTACTAATTTCCGTGAAAATAGTTTTGATCTCCCAGAACCCTGAATGACTGTCACATTTGCAGAATCACTGCTCTCAGAGCAAAAGAATCCTAGGAATTCACGAAATCCTGGAGGGTTTAGTCTTCCATAGGCCACGGAATTAGCAGGACTCTGAGCACACATACCAAGGTCTTAAAAGGTAAGGAAGCCCCAACACGATGTGTGGGTCCTATTTATGTGTGATGATGACACATTGGAAACAAGAAAAACCCCACAATAATTAGAGGATGAGATAATTTTATGGTAAAGTGAAATCAAAATGCTAAAAGTTAAAAAGTTTCAACACATACTTGATGGAGGATGAAATACTAACACCTAAGAGTAAAACAAGTCAAAATCATTTAAGAGTTCCCCTTGTGGCACAGTGGAAACAAGTCTGACTAGTAACCATGAGGTCGTGGGTTCGATCCCTGGCCTTGCTCAGTGGGTTAAGGATCTGGTGTTGCCTTGAGCTGTGGTGTAGGTCACAGACACGGCTCAGATCCTGCTTGGCTGTGGTGTAGGCTGATGTCTACAGCTCTCATTCGACCCCTAGCCTGGGAACTTCCATATGCTGCAGGTGCTGCCCTAAAAACCAAAAACAAAAAAGAAAAATGATTTAAATCTTAGGATAAGTGTAATATATACCATACACAATATGCAAATATATGGTAGACAGAACTATATTTAAAATTTGATTTTCTCTGGATGTAGGATACGGAGCAATTTTTCTCTCTTTAAGGTTTTCTATATTTTCCAATATTTCCTTTTTTTTTTTTTCTTTTGATTGCCACACCCAAGACATAAGAAAGTTCCCAGGCTAGGGATTGAATTGGAGCTGCAGCTGCTGGCCTACACAACAGCAACAGCAACATGAGATCTGAGCAGCATCTATGACCTACACTGCAGATTTCAGCAATGCCAGATCCTTAACACACTGATTGAGGCCAGAGATCAAACCTGCATCCTCACAGACACCATGTTGGGTTCTTAACCTGCTGAGCCACAATGGAAACTCTTTTTCTGACATTTTTAGAGTAAATAGTTTATAGGAGTTCCCATTGTAGTGCAGCAGAAACAAATCCTACTAGGAATCATGAGGTTGCAGGTTCAATCCCTGGCCTCGCTCAGTGGGTTAGGGATCTGGCATTGCTGTGGCTGTGGCAAAGGCTGGAATCTGTAGCTCCAATTAGACCCCTAGCCTGGAAACCTCCATATGCCATGGGTGTGGCCCTAAAAAACAAAAAAAGAAAGTAAATAGTTTATAAATCAGAAAATTTATAAAATTTAGAAAATAATGTTTAAAAATCATTGATAGTTTTCCTTTGTTTTCAGGATCGAATCCAAACAGTTTGGCATTGCTAACCAGGCTATTGTGGTGATCGCCCACTTCTGCAGCTCAAGCTTTTCCTACTAATCCATAAGACACTCACTTTCAGCAGTCCCCATCTGCTCACAATTCACATGATACTTCATGCATCTATACATTTGCACACCTTTACATGGAATATCCTTCACTCTTTTTCTGTTTGGTTAAGCCCTGCAGTGCAGCACTTGGCTTATGGCTTCTTTTCTTTAAGTCCCTCCTCTCTGCTCCTGTAGCAAACTTTGCCTTCATGTGTGCATTTGCAGTTCAATTGTGAGCCAAACCTCTGTCTCCCCTCCTTCATGGAGAACTCCTTGTAGTCAGGGTCTTTATTTTCATGGTGTTTTCTGTTTGTTTGGTTTGGTTTGGTTCCTTGGCTGTTTGCTTTGCTACACCCAGACACTGAGAAGCAGATACTGAGAGAGCCTGGGGGAAGCTGGAGGAACACATTTCTCTGGACCACATTCTTGCAAGTGCAGCCTTTCAGCAACATTTGAAGTAATATGTTGACATGACTGCCCAAACGGATTCAAAACATAGAGGAAGCAGTATGCAATCCAGTACTTGAGATGTGTAGATGAATCAGGCATTGAGACTTCTTATGTGGTTTCCCGTAAGGCAATCTAGTGGTCTTCTTCCCTTCCCCCAACCATGGCTCACTTCCTCTGATATTTAACCCTGGAGATGCTTTGATCAAGAAGGTATAGGTCCCCATTAACATGTCTTTCTTCCTTCCTTCTTTTCTTCCTTTTTTTTTTTTTTTTTTTTAATGGCTGGATGATGTATGAATGAATGGTGAGGGAAAGTTAAACTGTGATACAGTATACATTGTAGAAGCCAGCCCAGTGCAATCATATTCTATTGACATAGCTATTTATGAATAATGGATGACAGGAGACGCTCAGGTAGCTGCTGTGTTGTAAAAATAAAGTGGATCATCAAACGGAAGGAAGATGGGAAGTCAGGGAGAAGAAACACTGTTTAAAGAAACACTGAAGCACAACTTCACATTCTGGTTCACAGTTGAAGTCTGCCAGAAAACCGCAGCTGGAGACTAACTAACCCAGCACAGACAGGCTGATTTTGGATAGTCCAGGAGATGAAAAAATCAGACTAGGAAATAATGCCAGGTTATACACATCAATAACTTCTACCAGAAACCTGAGGACTTATCCATCTTACCATAACGAGGAAAACACTTCTGAACAGTAGAAAGCTCACTCATCAATCTCAGATTCAAATAGCATATATTGGTCTATAGGCAATTCAAACTTTTCACACCATCCCTAGTTTTTGCAATAATGATGTTATTTTTTCAGGAGAATTTTAGATAACACAAGGTTAAAATGCTAACCATCACCTTACATTCTTTGCCAGAGAGAATTTTCTAACCTGTTTATTTCAAAGTCCATGATGAAAAAATGTTAATATATAGGTAGATAGTTTATTGAGTATAATAGTACAACTGTGGTTCTTTACTTCAACTTATATCTGGGCTACTTAGCCACTTTGGGTTTCAATTTTCTCATTTCAATTTTCTCATCAAGCTGGGGGGCTTGAGATGAGCTCTAAGGTAACCTGCAAATCTAAGCTTACTCTATTATTCAATGATGGGTTCAATCATTCTTAATTCCGTTTTGTTCTGACCTGTTTAAAATGTAACCCTTTAGGAAGGAAAAAAGATAGTTTTCAAATAACATTAAATAGGATCTAAGACCACAGGCTCCAGAGAATACACATTCTCTGAATTTACTATATATTTTACATATTTATTTAGAATATAAATTCTCTCTATATTATAAAAAACAGAAAAAAATCAATACCTCTCTACCTTTATTCAATTGTTCTTTTATACTGATTGGGTGGTTGCTTCGATCTGTAATCCTGATGGGGTTAATTAAGGACCTCAAATATAATTTGAAAATATTTACAGACAGCACATTTTAGGTTGCCAATCCCATCTGTGGACACTGCTATATTAATGACACAATATTTGTTTTGGAGGTCATAGTGTTATTTGCCAGGTTAAACATTTGTAATCTGGATCCAGCTCTAATATACCCTTTCAAAGAAAGCCACAGGCTGCTATACACTACATCAACAGTACTCTTCAATCGAATGGTTTGTCAGGATTACAGAGGCAGCTAAGCCAATAACAACAAGCACCTTCCTTGTGGATGCTAATTAGAATGTTGACATAGTAAAACTCCTTACTAGGGACAAGTTGGCCTTCAGTACTTGCAACCCAACATCATGTGAAGGCCAAGCTGTTAATAGACTGTGTCCCCAGGGTGACCAAAGGCAGAGCACAAAGAGCTTCAGCCCTGTTTGCACCCTGTGGTGGTGGTGAGTGAGTGGGTGTACGCTTCTGGCTGCACACTGTCTCATTATGACCACATAGTGGTTAATTTGTATTTCTCCTCTCAAATATCACTTTTAAAGGTCACTCTTCTGTTTACTAAACTATACATAGGTAAGCAACATCAGAATAGAGTCCTAAGTGCACATTTGAGGTTTACTATCATCGGACTCTTTTTCTTTTCTTTTTTTTTCTTTTGTCTGTGCCCATGGCATGCAGAAGTCCCTGGGTCAGGGGTCAAACCTGAGCCACAGCATTGACTCAAGCTGCTGCTGTGACAATGCTGGATCCTTAACCCACTAGGCTACAAGAGAACTCCCTTTTTTTTTTCTTTTTTTAAATTGACTCTAGTTGATTTACAACATTATGTTAGTTTCAGGTGTACAGCATAGTAATCCAGTATTTTTATGGATTATACTCCATTAAAAGGTATTATAAGGTAATGGCTATAATTCCCTGTGTTATACAATATATTCTTGTTACTTATCTATTTTATACTCAGTAGTGTGTATCTCTTAATCCCATACCCTATCACTACATTTTTTAAATGTATTGATGATGGTCTTTGAGTTTATATAGTGTCTCACTAATTTTTTAGGAAAGACATTTAAAAAAATAAATCAACAGTGACATAGACTAAGAACATTAGACACAAAAAGATAACTTGTCAAAATTGCAAGATGAGTTTAAGCAGGATACATAGCAAGAGCAAGAACAAAAAAGATATTGAAACAGATTATCAAAGGAGGTACATGGTTTTTAACAAGCCCCCCAGATAGCCACTAAAAATCTCAGAATTACAACATACAAAGACAACCAAGCAACCAATAAATTATTGGACACCTATGATGTGTCCAATTCTACTTTCTAATTTTATAATGATTATTGTTTTACTTATGTTGAGAAATTAATATTAATTGGGTATTGCCAAAGAGTAGGAAGAGTATAAAATACCTTTCCTCTTTTTTTTTTTTTTTTGTCTTTTTGCCATTTCTTGGGCCACTCCCGCAGCATATGGAGATTCCCAGGCGAGGGGTCTAATCGGAGCTGTAGCCAGCCATCGGCCTACACCAGAGCCACAGCAGCGGGATCCAAGCTGCGTCTGCAACCTACACCACAGCTCATGGCAATGCGGGATCCTTAACCCACTGAGCAAGGCCAGGGATCGAACCTACAACCTCATGATTCCTGGTTGGATTCGTTAGCCACAACGGGAACTCCTGCCTTTCCTCTTTAACTGTCTGGAAGTGAGTTCTATCTTACATTGTACCTAGATAATGACCGGATGCCAAGATGGTCCCAATGACCCCAGAGACTAATCATCTCCCCTTGAGTGTGTATGGACCCAGGGACTTGATTCTAACAAATAGACTATGGCAAAAATGGCAGAAAGTCACTTCTGGGACTAAGTGACATAAGATAGTAGCTTCCACCTTGCTAGCAGATCCTTTCCCTTGCAGGCTTTGATGAAGTGAGCTGCTTCATATGGCTTCTCCATATGGAATCTAAGATGACCTCCAGCCAATATCTAGCAAGAAACTGAGGCCCTGGGTCAACAACTCTCAAGAAACTGAATCCTGCCAATAACCTCACAGGTTTCAAAACAGATCTTTCCCTAGGAGAGCCTTCCCATGAGATCACAGCCTAATAACCTGATTTGGCCAGTGAGAAACCCTGAAGCAGAGAATGAAGATGAATTATGCCTGGATCATACCACTATGGTTTTTTTTTTTTTTTTGGAGGGTGGTGGTGGTGGCTGTGCCTGTGGCATGTGAAAGTTCCCAGTACAGGATCAAACTTGAGCCACAGCAGTAAGCAGAGTCACAGCAGTGACTATGCTGGATCCTTAGATTGCTGAGCCATGAGGAAACTCCTACTGTATGTTTTTTTAAGTTTGTGGTCATTTGTAATGCATTGGTAGATAACTAATACTGCCTCTGACTTAAAGAAAATGCACTTCAGCTTTGAGATTTATTATTTACATCAAAGTATGCCTTGGTTTAATTGTTGGCACAGGATAACCAACAACAATTTCACACTGAAAAGATATCCCAGTAACAAGATCCTAAAAAATCCCTTCCCATTTTCACGTCTGAATGAACTGCAACTACCTATTGTCAACACTAGCAGATGTTATACAAAATGCATTAAAACTTCATTTGTTAGCTAGTCACAGAAGCCTTTCTCTATATTGAACTATCTATTAAAGTTAAATATTTAACTTGAAAAAAAGGATATTTCTCATATGATTACAACATATATAGGAAATTACACATCAGTTCATTAAATTCATATTCATCCTTGATACGTGTTTTGGAAAAGTCAAGTTATATGTCACAATGTTGAATCTTAATCAAAACTACTTCAAAGGTTTAAAAGACGCAGTGAAATTCCATGGCACTGTCTGGAAAAATGAGGCTATCAATGTCATTAGTTGCTGTATAACCCAGTATTCCTTAAAATTGGATATAAATAGAACCTCTCAAGCTTTATCTAAACTCCTTATACTAATTCTAGTAAATGGTGGTCAAATTTGGGAAAGTTAATTTTCACACTATTCATAGGATTTTAAATTTTATAGTCTTGGCTTATATTATTGAACCTCTGTAACTTTTGTACTTTAATGGCTCCTACTTTTAAAACTCTATAATCACATATAGAAAGACCCTTCTTTCACTTTATTATATTAACTACACTTCCCTAAGATGACTCAAATTTCTTTATGCCATCCCTGACCTACTCAAAATATTCCAGATGTACAGTAAGATAGCATATTCCCTTCCAGAATCCTAAGGAGACTACCCATTTTATTTGTTCATGGCCTTTCCAGGTGGTGCAGTTGAATTCATATAGGGCATAAAGCTTCAGAACATAGCAACTTAGAATGCACTGTGTGGCCTTGTTCAAGATACTTTTTTAAGTTTTAGATTCCTCCTCTGTTTAAAAAAAAAAAATCCTGTCTTGAAGAGACAGTAAGTGTACAGGGAGAAAAATGATTTATAAAATTCAAACCTAAAAGTGAAAGTGGGAATGTATCATTTCTTCCCAGGTCATTTTATCTACACCGATAGATACAGGAAAAAGTCAGGGGATAATTTGCAGAGAGGAAAACAAACAGAAAGCTTAACTTCTTTGCACAAAGGAAATAAATGGAAATTTTGGAATGATGGAGAGCATGGAAGAAAGGAGATGAGTGTGAAGCAAGACAAGACCGACCAAGAACACAGTGTTTAGGTGAAGAAGTAAGTGCCATGGAGATCTGTGGAAAAACGCCAGGAAGAAGTGATTGCAGTGATGAATATTTCTAAGAAATTATGAAGCGATGCAAGGTAATCTTATTGCCCCAGTGCATAATAGGTTTTCTTGTGCCTGAAAATTCTTGCTGGGAAGGTCATATGGGGAAATCAAACATAAGGAGCACTTGGGGGGTCACCAGGGGGGAAAATGATAGCTGTTGGGATGCAATGAGATGCAATTGATAATGAAAACATGGGGGAGACAGGAAGCTAGAGAAAGAACTGACTTGGAAAAAGATTATAAGCTACTTAGAATTGGGAATGATCAAACACCCAAAGGGGAGAGAGTTTAAACCAATTGTTTGTAAATCTCAAACAACGGAGTGACCCCGCCTGACATCTGTATCACTTAGAGATTTAAATTACTTAAAATACAGCCTATTTTGGCACTCAATAAGCACAGTTTGAGATAGGTTCAAGGAGTTTAAGGAATTTCTTTCCCAGTTTGCTGAAAATAAGTTAGACAAGAGTAAAGATTTTGGCTTATTAAAGAAATTCACTTGTTTGGACTTGAGTCATTTCTAATCATTAGATAGATGAGTTAACTTAATGGAGGCAATCCCTTCAAAGTATATATGCATGTATATATATATATATATATATATATATATATATACACACACACATATATAAAATCAAATTATCAAATTTACATTTTAAATGTCTTACAATTCTGTTTGTCAGTTATAACTAAATAAAATAATAAAATACATAATCAATTGTAACAGCCTATGCAGTATTCTAATATGCCTATATCTATACAAACATATAACTATTAAGCTGCAAAGTAAATGCACTGGAATTCTGTAATTAGTACATTCTTACCATGGAATTTATACCACTCCCCAGCATGTGGACACTAGCTGTTTCCTCTGCTGGAATGGCTCCTCTGCTCAAATCTTGTCCTATAAGTGAGGCCTCCCCCAACTGCAATCATGAAAATAGCAACATTTATTTCTCAGTTTGTTTCTCAAGATTGGGAAGTCCAAAGATCAAGGGGCCCGCTGATTCAGTTCTTGGCCAGGGTCCTCTTCTTGGTTTTGCCCTTACAGGGTGAAAAGAGAGAGCCCTGTGTGATCTCTCTTATAAGAGCACTAATTCCATTCATGAGGGCTGTACCCTAGGACCTAATAACCTCCCAAAGTCTTACCTTCTACCACCATCATCTTGAGACTTGAGATTTCCGCATATGAATTTTGTTGGGGACACAAACATTCAGACCACAATGCATCATAAAACCAGATCTGTCCTGCTATTTATTGCTTTATAGAAACTCAAGAACTTAGCGCATGCTATTATGGATACTTTTCTATGTATCTAATTACAAAGTATGACCTTCACATCATATTGTCTTTCTAATCTGGCCATGTGACTGGCAGCTGGGTGCCTGGTGTTCACTCAATAGCTTCCTACAGAAATGATTTGTTGAGACAGAAATGGTACCAAAGTTCCACAATTCATTTCATTGCTTTCTCATTGTATAATATAGGGTGGCTCACTTCCTTTCTGCTGTTCATTCAAAAGATTTCTTTTGGTTAGGAACCAGCTTGGAAAAGAGTAGTTACATTTTTCATTTTTCTTCAAGTCTGAGTTAAACTGTTTGTCTACTGAGAGGGAGCCTTGTGTCGTGGAAAGAGGAATGCATTTTTTAGCTTTAGGTCTGGAGCCACCACCTGATGTTTGTACGACTCTGTAGAGCCCATTTTCCATTAGTAAGGTTTAGTTTCCTTATTTATAAAAGACAAACAAACAAGCAAACAAATAAACCAAAGTGGGTGGGAAGCCAGGAGAAGAGTAGTATTTGACTCGGTAGGATCACAAACTACTTAGTAATCAGATGAAATTATATATGTGAAAGTCTTGACACAGCATAAATGTAAATTGTTAATATTATTTGGAAAAGTTGGGGGATAACTTTATTTATATAACTTTATATATATATATATATATATATATATATATATATATATATATATAAACATGTGTTAACTTGACTCTTTAGTTAAATGATTATGATACCCCAAGTTCACAAATTTAAACTCCAGAATCATATACTGATTCAAACATCAAAAGGAAAAAATACACATATGCACTCATAATTAAAATGTCATAATAATAAAGTTTACTTGCTACTTCTGATTTCTTGGGGTTTAGAAACAAACAACTTGCTCAGCATATTTTGGCAGCACTTCTTTTTAAAAAACAAGAAGGTTAACTACTAAATTATGAGGACAGCGAATGGAAAAAAACAACCGTAATGCTGCTAAATAAAGATACGAACACAAATTCTATATTGGAAATCAAACTAGTATGTTTTAAATTGGATGTCGTATGTGTTATTTCTTTCATTTTCTTCTTATATTGGATAATTTTTGCAAGGGTCTTACTATACTTAAAAAGGAGTTCCATATTTTCGTTCTTTCCTCCAGAAGTATGAGCATTTTTAAAAAGGAACTCTGTGAGGTCTATTGACAGAGAAATAAATATGTTCCTCTATTTTAGTCTTATTTAAATACATGTGGTACATAATGTTATGATTAGCACTAAAAATACACATTCCATGTTAAGAAAATGTATCTTGAGGATATAACATGTAGGAATATAGTTAAGAAACTTTCAGTCATGCAGTGTGTGTGAGATAATATTCTACAGCTACATACATACTTTCAACTGATGATATCCGTGTGTACTTTGCCCGCCAACTAGGGGAGAAACACGAAGAGAGGCTATTTCTGTGGGAGAAAGAATGATTGACAACTTTTCCTGATAATTCAGGGCTAAAGGATTTACCTCAAGAATATCCCAGACCTCTGGAGTTCCCACCATGGTGCAGTGGTTAACAAATCCGACTAGGAACCATGAGGTTGCGGGTTTGGTCCCTGCCCTTGCTCAGTGGGTTAGGGATCCGGTGTTGCCGTGAGCTGTGGTGTAGGTTGCAGACGCGGCTCAGATCCCACATTGCTGTGGCTCTGGGGTAGGCGGGTGGCTACAGCTCCGATTCGACCCCTAGCCTGGGAACCTCCATATGCCGTGGGAGCGGCCCCAAAGAAATAGCAAAAAGACAAAAACAACAACAACAACAATAAAAAAAAAAAAAAAAAAGAATATCCCAGACCTCTACCAGTTTGGGAAGGAATCAAATTGTTAAGTCCATGGCCAACACCCCTATACACTTTAGTATCTCTAGAGTCAATTAATTAAAAAAAAAAAGTTTTTCATTACGAAGTAATGAAATACTGGTGGCTTTCATAAGATTTTCATTACCAAGTAATGAAATAATGGTGGTTTTCATAAGATTTTACTAGTAAAATCAATATGGGCAAAAACATTGAATACAGAAATTATACATAAAAAAGTACCCACTGGCTTTCAGACCACAGAATCGCTGTGCTAAGATCATTTAAAAGTTGCCTCAAGGTTTCCTGAGTGACACTAGACAAACATCTAATTCCTGTTCTTTTACCGACTAACTTGACTTGGTTGACACTCGAAGATAAAGAAACTACCAAACTGAAATAGCTTTGGAGTTGGTATGAATCACAGACCCTCTCAGAAGCTCTCTCTGGGATTACGTTATGGGTATAAACACAATTGCTTTGACACTCCAATTTCAGGGTTGAGTGTATTTCCCCATTCAGCATCCTCTACAACCTTGGAGATGGAAGATATTTCCACTGCTGGACCCTAGTTTCCTCTGTAGTTTTAAACAACTCTTTACTGAACTTTTAGACAACTCTGCTTTCACCAAGTCTCTCCCATTGCTGGAGCCCTCACTTATGCTACAAGTCCTGCTGTCTAGTTTGGCTTATTTGAAATTTCTTTAGCCAATGTTTACAAGTAACAAATATTGGCAAGGATGTTGAGAAGAAAGAAGACTTGTGCACTGCTGGTGGGAATGTAAATTGGTGCAGCCACAAATACGGAAGTTCCTCAAACTCTAAAAATAGAACCACCATATGATCCAGCAATTCTACTCCTGGGTACATATCCGAGAAAAACAAACACACAAATTCAAAAAGATATACGCACCCTGATGTTCATAGTATCGTTACTTTTTACTACAGCCAAGATATGGAAGTAAAGTTATTGTCCATCTGTAGATGAATGGACAAAGAGAATGTGATATATATATATATATATGCAATGAAATATTACTCAGCCTTAAAAAAGAATGAGATTCTGCTGTTTGCACCAATATGAGTAAATCTAGGGATAATTATGCTTAGAGAAATAAGTCAAAGATAAATTCTGCATGTTATTACTTATACGAAGAATCTAAAAAATAAAACAAACAAATGAATCATGACAAAAAAACAGACACACAGATAAAGAGGACAAATGTGTGGTTGCAAGTGGAGAGAAGAAAAGAGGGAGGGGCAAGATAAGGATAGGGGATTAAGAGGTACAATTTACTATGAGTAAAATTAATAAGCCACAAAGATAGCTTACTTATGCATGGCCAATATTTTATAATAATTTTAAATGGAGTATAATCTATAAAAATATAGAACTACTGTGTTGTATACCTGAAACTAATATAATATTGAAAATCAACTACATTTCAATAAAAAAATACTAAAATATATCAGAGTTTCTGCTGTGGTACAATGGGTTAAAGATCTGGCATTGGTGGCTCAGATTTGATCCCTGGCCCAGGAACTTCCATATGCCACAGATGCGGCCAAAAAACAAACAAAATAAATATTATAATGTACAACAAGTTTACATGAAAAAAGTTTTTGTGGTGAAATCAATTTGGAAAAATGAGGTAAAGTTAAACTGCAGAGTTTTTCAGATTTTAAGGGCACAAGGTTTATATCCAAGGTAAAATGTGGAGCATTTTCCAGAATAATTTCATAGTGGAACACTTTTTTTCTCAACAGAGAGCCCTTTGAAAAACGATGCTCTGGTTGGAGGTTATATAGCATTAACTCTACCTATGCACAAAATATTAACTCTACCTATTGCAATCTGTGTCCACTGTCAGCATTTTGGCTTCATTTACCAGTTCCTTATAGTCATGCCGTTGGTGGGAGAGGATGGGAGGAAGGTTGTGGAATAGGGGACTGGGCACAATTTTTCAAGGGCCCTGAATCAGCCTCATTATCAACTAATTTTGTAGAGCTATTAGAACATTTAGTGTTCCTTCTTAGATTCCTCAAGATAAATTCCTTCTTAGAATTTTTGCCAAGTTCCCCAGACCTTCAAATGCTTGAAACTGTATACTCTTGCGAACAGAAGATCTTGTAAGTAGATCTATAGACTTTGATTGCCATAGATGCCCAGGTTCTTCCTGGTTTTATTTCCCAGATAAAACCTGTCTAGAATAGGTTGTACAATTTCAATCTTTAGAGATGGGCAAATAAATAATTTAACATGCAATATAACAATAACATAGAGATCTTATGAGTAAAGTTGCTCTCTTTAAAGGATTGCCTTCCATGATTCTAAAAATTAAGTTAAATAAGGTGTATTAAGTATGAAACATGATGCCTCCTACATAGCAACTGAATAAATGATAAGAACTCTCTTTATGATCAAATTCTGATGACCCAGCTTGTTTTAACCAACCAAAGCCATATTCTCTGGTCACTCTCTCTAAGGAAAGACAGTTAAAAACCATAACCTGTCAGCCTGCAAAGGCCCTTTCCTGGAGACTGTTTCTGAAATTAGGCCATCTGAATACCTATTCTCTAATCTTGTTCATTTTGTTTGAATTGTGAGGATAAGGAACAATTACATCATCTCAGCTTAGCTGTCCTTTGTGAACCAAGGACAATGTGGCAACTTAGAAATTTTTTGTATTTTCCTGTTTTTCCCATTTTGAGCAGATTGGGTTCAGTTCAGTACACGTGGAGTGCCAAAGGGTCAGGCCATCATTTTGAATTTCTGAAGCTTATAATCTCATTGAAGACAAAAGGGTGACTATAAAAATGATTATAATATAAATTGGAGTAAACTAAGCAAGATATATCAAAAAGCTATGGTAAATTGGAGGAGAGATATGTTATAGTGTGGCTGGAGATGAAGAAATACATCTGAATTGAAGAGCAGATATGATTGTCTTGAAGGCTGGATAGGATTATAATAAGTGGTTATAAATAATTAAGATATTCTAGATATGAACAAAAAACATAAATGAGCTAAGTAAATATAAAAGTATGGAGAAGAAGCCAGTGTATTTGGGTAACAGCTAGCTATAGTAACCAAAATAAAAATAATATGGTATTGGCACAAAAACAGACACTGGATCAGAGGAAAAGAATAGAGAACCCAGAAATAAACCCATGCACATATGGTCAATTAATCTTACACAAAGTACCAAGAACATACAATGGGGAAAGGATAGTCTCTTCAATAAATTATGTTGAGAAAATAGAATAACTGCATGCAAAATGTTGAAGCCAGGAGTTCCTGCAGTGGCGCAGTGGAAATGAATCTGACTAGTATCCATAATGATTCAGCTTAGATCCCTGGCCTTGTTAAGTGAGTCTGGGATCTGGCATTGCTGTGAGCTGTGGTGTAGGTCTCAGAATGCAGCTTGGATCCCGCTTTATTGTGGCTGTGGCATAGGCTGGAAGTTGTAGCTCTGATTAAACCCCTAGCCTGGGAACCTCCATATACCACAGGTCTAGTCCTAAAAAGAAAAAAAAAAAAATTGGTGCCAGACCTCTATCTTACACCATACACACAAAAAGTCAACTCAAAATGGACTAAAGACTTGAACATGAGACCTGAAACTGGTAAAAGCTCGTAAGAAGAAAACATTAGGCATAGGCAGTAAGCTCTATGGCATTAGTCTTGGAAATAATTTTTCGGATTTGAGACCCAAAGCAAAGGTAACAAAAGCAAAAATAAACAAGTGGAACTGCATCAAACTAAAATCTTCTGTATAGCAAAGAAACCATCAATAAAAAGAAAAAGTTACCCATGTAATGGGAGAAAATATTTGTGTACCATATATCTGATGAGGGGTAAATACACCAAATATACAAGGAACTGATACAACTCAATAGCAAAAACAAAACAACAACAACAAAATCTGATTTTTTAATAAGAATGGTTAGAGGATCTGAAGAGGCTTTTTCTAAAAACGTCATACAGAAGACCAATCAGGTATGAGAAAAGGTGCTCAACATCATTCATATCAAAGAAATGCAAATGCAAATAATGATGACCTATCAATTCACACCCATTAAAATGTCTTTTATCAAAAATACAAGAGATAACAAATGCTGGGCAGGACATGGAGAAAAGGAAACCCTTTTATACTATCAGTGGGAATGTAAAGTGGTATAGTTACTATGGAAGACATTAAAAATAGAACTAAATTAAAGAATTAAAAATAGAATTATCATGTGATCCCACTTCTGGGTATATACCCGAGGAAATGAAATAATAATCTTTAAGAAATATCTATACTCTCTTGTTCATTGAGCGTAATTCAGAATAGCCAAAGAATGGAAGCAACTTATGTGATCGTCTACAGATGAATGGACAATAAATTGAGAGACAAGGCGATGGGCAAGGGATGGTGACTTTATTTGGAAAACTGGCAGAATAAGGTGATGGTGGATTCATGTTCCAAAGAACCATCTTGCCTGAGTTAGAATTTTAGACTTCTTTTATACTAAAAGGAGAATGATTTTAGTCAAACATTTCTTGATTCCAACCAGCCTCTAGAGGAGTTATGTTAATTTCTTCCTGCCTACAGTCATTTGCAGGTAGACCTGGTCCGAATGTTTCTCATGAGTTAAACAAAGGTATTTTAGCTTAATCCTCATTACCCGGGAGGCAAGGTTCCCAGAGATGGGCCATAGGGTATAATTTAAGCTTATAGGCAACATCCCTTTAGTGACAAATTTGTAACAGAATACATTGTAATATTTCAAAACATTAATTTTGGGTACATTGAAAATTAAAACAATAACATAGAAAAGCAATTTTACAAGAAATAAAATGTAATCGTATATATTATTTACTTTTAATGTTCAATTATAATTACGACGTACTGAAGTTTTACTAAACAAAAAAAATGTAATATAATTATTTTGTGATGATGCAGTAAAGAGAAGTGGTTCCATAAGAGAAAGTCATTATTTAGTGTTACATAAAAATGGAGGTAAATAGCAGTAATGACAGAAAAGAAAATTAAAAGCAGGTCCCTCTGGGGAGAAGGATTATGAGGATGCTGTTTGGTTTTTGTTTAATATAAGCCTTTCAATAATAATTTTTAAAAATCAAATACCTATATTGATAAAATAATTTCAATAAAATTAAATTTGATACAAATAAAAATTCATTTAAAAAAGTTCATAAAACTTTAACTATAACTAAATAACTATAACTGTTAGGTAAATAGAACAGACAGTGCAGGAGACTACAGCTCTGATTTGACCCCTAGCCTGGGAACATCCATATGCCGCAGGTGCGGCCCTAAAAAAAAAAAACGACAAAAGAAAGAAGAGACAATAGGTTTTGTAGACAATGAACAATGAGAAGTTCCTTGTGGCCGAGTCAAACAAAGAGTGTTGAAGGGGGAGACTAGTGAAAGAGGTGATGATGGGCTTTGAATATCATGGTGAGTTCTTGGAAATTTATACTGTGGTCAGTAAGAAGCTAGCTTGAGCTGTAAACAGAGGAGAAAGAAAAATAAATTCATTTTTTGGAAAGATACCTGGCACTAAACTGGAAAAGACAAAAATTTGGAATGTAGAATAATAAATAGCTGTTGCAATAGTTTTCAGACATGATGAGGGTCACAGAGGCAGTGGAAATAGAAAAAGATCCAATTCAGGAAATATTTCTGAGATAAAATCAGTAACACTTCATGAAAAATTGGATGTGGAGAACGAGGGACATATTCTAGGATAAAGCTAAGCTTTCTAACAAGGGAAACCGGGAGATCATATAGTTGAGACTAGGAAAAGTGGAAGAGAAAATTCTGCTGTTGCACATATCTGAAAAAATCAACAGAACACATATTTCTCCAAAGTAGGTGGCACACCTAGACAGTTGGTGTGGTCATATACACAAAGTTGGATGTGCTAAAATCAATTTTCTGTATTTCTCCATAAATGAAGTTACTTTCATTCATAAGACTTCAATCTCAGTTATAATAGAAAATGCAACCTTGCTATTTAATGTAACTCAACCAGACCCCATTATAGCTCATTCACCATTGGGTAAATATTTACAGTCTGTAAGGATTTTACCAGCTTTATCTCCCACTTCCCTTATGACCAGAAGGGAGTGATCTCGGTTCCTGGCCAGGCTAGCTAGTGAGTAACCAGAGAGTTCGGTGGGGTGGGGTGTGAATTGTCCTGGCATCAAAGGAAGCATGTCCATTCTATGAGGCTCACATAGCTTTGCTGACCTCAGCTTGTACCCCTCTTTCTTGCACAGTGGGCCCAATTCCTACATCTGCTGTCAAGGTCCATAGTCTTACCACAGCTCCCACCTCTTTGAGGCATATGCTATGCATTCCAATCTCCCTAGTGAAGGGTTACTTCTTCTCAGCTGGCCCTCAAAATTATTTCCACCTCTTGATCAAAGGGTATGATTCCCCAGCATTTTTTCTGCAGCTTGCTGGCAGAGGCTGTAATTTATTTATCTATTTATTCATTTATTGGCTTTTTAGGGCCACTCCCACGGCATATGAAATTTCCCAGGCTAGGGGTCCAATTGGAGCTATAGCTGCAGACTACACCACAGCCACGGCAATGCAGGGTCTGAACCGCCTCTGGGACCTACACCACAGCTCACGGCAATGCCAGATCCTTAATCCACTGAGCGAGGCCAGTGATCGAACCTGCATCCTCACAGATACTAGTCGGATTTGTTTCTGCTGCACCACAAAAAAACTCCCAGGTTGTAACTTTTAAGCCCACATTCTGGACACCTCCCATAGACGCAGCAGCTCTGGTACTCAGGGGTCAGGTTGAACTCTAGGTTTCTCCGCAAAAGTCAATTTACATGTAGAAAAAAATCCACTTTTACCTCCTAAACTATTGAAATTTTTCTTTTTCCCTGGTTGAACACAATTTATTTCTTAAAGATTTATGAGCTCACATTTATTCTCAGTACAGAATTGTCTATGCATAACTTACATGGTTACCAAAAAAAAAGTTCATTTATTTTTTTTATTTTTTATGGCTGCACCTGCAGCATATAGAAGATCCCAGGCTAGGAGTCAAATTGGAGCTGCAGCTGCCGGTCTACACCACAGCCACAGCAATGCCAGATTCTTAACCCACTGAGCGAGACCCGGGATCAAATCCGCATCTCATAGACACTATGTTGGGTTCTTAACCTGCTGAGACACAATAGAAACTCCAGAAAAAAAAAAAGAAAGATAACTGTTAATTATTGCATTTAGGTGTCATGGATCCTTTTTTTTCTTTACTAATCCATATCTCTCTCTCTCCATATGTGTGTATATATATATTGTGTGTGTGTGTGTATATACACACACACATATATCTATATAGTTATATAGATATATGTATAAATAGATGTGTGTATATAGATATATAGATATATGTGTCTACATAGACGTTTGTGTGTGTATAGCTATTTCAAGTAAATATCATTTAGTGGGGATGAGGAAGGTCACAATACATGTGAATCTGACAAGTGAAGGCCATGGCAAGAATACAGATATATCAACAGAAATACACTAAAGGCACTAAGGACCAAGACTAATGGTTAAGACTTAGAGGACATATCTTCACGGAAAGAATGAATAATGACACACTCATCAGATGCCACATGATTAATTCATGATTCCCCTACATATCCCGTGTTAAAGGGAAAGAGAAGGGAGTTTGGAGGGAGGAATTCAGAGTTAAGTAGTTACACAAAACAGACTGTTAAAAATTGGTTATAAAGAACTTTTTTATTTCTTCAAAACATAGACATAGTATGTGAATTCTTCTAACAAAAGAAAATATAATAGGATTTAATAGCAAATTGAGATAAAACTAAATAACACAAGACCTTCCACCCAGAGAGCCAAAAGAAAATGTTCTCTTAAATTATATGTCAAAGTAGAAATAAACGGTAAAATATGTATAGAATTTGACAGTAATGAAAACTCTAGATATCAAAAACTAACAGAAAAACAGAAAATCAAATAGCTTTAATTATATTAATAAACAAAAATTCAACTAAAAGATTGAGAAAAATAACAAAATCAACTAAAGAACAAAGAAAAAAGTGAAGATAAAAATAAAATTGATACATTTTATTTATTTATTGCATTTTTCTTTTAGGGCCTCACCCTCAGCATATGGAAGTTCCCAGGCTAGGGGTTGAATCAGAGCTATAGCTGCCAGCCTCTGCCACAGCCACAGCAACACTGAATTGGAGCCATGTCTGCAATGGGTATACCAGAGCTCAAGGCAACACTGGATCCCCGACCCACTGAGTGAGGCCAGGGATTGAACCCACAACCTCCTGGATACTAGTCGGATTCATTCACAACGGAAACTCCTAAAGTTAATAAATTTTAAAAGCAACAAAAAGTCACTCTAAGAGCAGTTTTGAAAATGCCGAAAAATGTTAAAATATAGATAATCTAAATAGAGATATCATAAGTACACAAAATACAAATGCTGAGTGAGTTATCATAGACGTCTGAGAATTAAAAGAAGTGTAGAATATGGTCTTGCTCAAAGTTATGCAATTATATTTGAAAGTCTAATTGAATTTTTTAAACCAAAACTACCCGAGAAGAACTAGAGAGTTGAAAGGGACCAAGTACTGCAGAATAGTATTTAAAGGCTTACTCCCTCCATAAAATTATAGGCCCAAGTGGCAAAATAGATAATTCCAAAGCTTTAAAAATACATAAATTTACTATTATTTACACCATGTCAGGATATTGCAAAGAAAGGAATTTTTCCACATTTTTTCATAGACCCAGGACAATGTTAGCACTAAAGCTGTTAAAATAGAGCAAAATTAATTTTATTTCATAAAAAATTAGCTACTCTTTCAAGAAAAAAAAAAAAAGCCAAATCAATTGGAAAAGATAAATGACAAACTGTGAAAAAGATGTTCTTTAATAGATATTCTAGACAAGGAGGTAATATATTTAATAAACAAGGATGTTATTCAAACGCAGAGGAAAAAAAATAACCAAATAGGAAAACAGGTAAACATTTGAAATCACTTTTTTTTTTTTTTGCTTTTTTTGGGGGGAGGGGCTGCACCCGCAGCATATGGGTAGGGGTCCAATTGGAGCTACAGCTGTCAGCCTATGCCACAGCCACAGCAACACAGGATGCAAGCCATGTCTGGGACCTACACCACAGCTCATGGCAATGCTGGATCCTTAACCCATTGAGTGAGGCCAGGGATCGAACCCACAACCTTATGGTTCCTAGTCAGATTCTTTTCCACTGCGCCAAGACGGAAACTCCTGAAATCATTTTATTTTTTTTCCCAATGAATTTATTACATTTATAGTTGTACAATGATCATCACAATCCAGTTTTATAGAATTTCCACCCACAAACACAGCACATCCCCCCTGCCAAACTGTCTCCTTTGCAGACCATAAATTTTTCAAAGTCTATGAGTCTGTATCTGTTCTGCAAAGAAGTTCATTCTGTCCTTTGTTCAGATGCCACATGTCAGTGAAAGCATTTGATGTTGGTGTCTCACTGTCTGACTGACTTCACTTAGCATGATAATTTCTAGGTCTATCCATGTTTCTAAAAATGCCGGTATTTCATTCCTTTTAATGACTGAGTAATATTCCATTGTGTATATGTACCACATCTTCTTGATCCACTCCTCTGTCGATGGACATTTAGGTTGTTTCCATGTCTTGGCTATTGAACATAGGGCTGCAGCAAAGATTGGAGTACATGTGTCTTTGTGAGTCATGGCCCAGGAGTGGGATTGCTGGATCAAATGGTAGTTCTATTTTTCGATTTCTAAGGACTCTCCATACAGTTTTCCACAGTGGTTGCACCAATTTACAATCCCACCAACAGTGTAATAGGGTTCCTTTTTCTCCCTGAAATCATTTTAAATTAATGTTAAAAACCACCCACAAAATTAGTAATAAAAATTAATCTATGCTGGGATATCATTTTTCTCTAAACAAATATGCAAAAACAGAAAATTATTGACAAAAATAATATTTTGACCAGGGTGTGGATGTAGATGTGGAATGGAGATAAATTAAGCCACATCCATTAAAATTTTAAATGTACTTTCCTTTAACTGAATAATTTTGAGTTTTTATGTATTTGGCCTATAGCTAAATGCACAGCACGCATTTCAACATTAATTTTAGGAGTTCCCGTCGTGGCGCAGTGGTTAACGAATCCGACTAGGAACCATGAGGTTGTGGGCTCGGTCCCTGCCCTTGCTCAGTGGGTTAACGATCCGGCGTTGCCGTGAGCTGTGGTGTAGGTTGCAGACGCAGCTCGGATCCCGCGTTGCTGTGGCTCTGACGTAGGCCGGTGGCTACAGCTCCGATTGGACCCCTAGCCTGGGAACCTCCATATGCCGCAGGAGTGGCCCAAGAAATAGCAACAACAACAACAACAACAATAACAAAAAAAAAACATTAATTTTAGTATTTTTACAATAACAAAAA